>NW_028136912.1:15000-77500 GCF_965140915.1 Aythya marila | reverse complement strand
TCAACACTACAACCCAAAAAACTCTAATACCCTAACACGCTAACCCTGAAACCCTTAAAACCCTAACCCCCAAATCCTTAAAACCCTAACCGTTAAAACTCCAACCCTAAAAACCTTAAAATCCTAAACATAAACCCTGAAACCCCTTACCCTGAAACCCAACCCTAGTGCCCAATCCCTGAAACCTTAAAACCCTGAATCAATCTGTAGCAAATAGCATAGGCTGAGTCGAGGATCTCAGTACAGTAGCATTATTATTCGAGATTACAATGGCGGGTGTCCCACAAGCAGGAGGGTGCCTACTAATTCCATACACAGTTTATACACTTTTTTTTTCTGCCGAGGACCGGGACCCTCCCGACCCTCCCCTGTTTCCCCTTTAACTGTGCTATTCAAGGTTCATAATCTAGCTGGTGCTTCACAGAAAATACACAGCTGCTGGCCTGTTACAAGTCACATTTCTTTTGAGGTTTTTACTCTTTGAGGTGGTAATGTTTCTTACGCCGTGATTTCCACCTAATTGCTGTAAGGATTCTGGTTGTCTGCGTTTTACAAGGTTGTCTGTTATAATAAATAAAAGTCCCAAATAGGATTACAATCAAAGTTTACAATTCACTGAATGAATAGAGGTAAGCAAACAGTGCTGGGTACGCCGGGAGTCTCTGCTCCACCAAGACGCGCACCAGTTATACACCAGTTACCTCCCTTAAGGGATATAGAGAAGCCCTCTCAGATACTTCCGTCCTGCTTCTCCTGCATGTGGCCGGAGGTCGGTCTAATTCTGGTGCTGTTGGTGGTGGAAGCTGGGGCAACGGTGGTACTGGTGGCGATACCACAGCCACCGGAGGGGGAGCCGCCGGGGGTGGATTGTTAGGATATGGAGGTGGTAGCTTATCCAACGGCTCACGTTTATCTTCTTTTTCTTTTTCATGTTCTTCTTGTTCTTCAAATTTCTTACCTGCTTTTAGTGTAAATATTGAGGCTGGAAAAGGACGTGAAGTCCTCCTGATCCATAATCCTGCATAATCACTTTCTTCCTGGCTAAAAGCTTCCTTTGAATTAACATGGATATTTAAGGCCTGGCAAATCCAGTCTTTGAAGGATCCAAAAACAGGCCAAAAGACATGTAGTCTTAAAGGCTCCTTTGGCCATTCTGTCACATAATACTGGACCATTTTTAATTTACTTTTTCCTTTTCTGGGGTCCCTATCATTCCAATTTCGAATCGTTATTCCTAATGGACTTTCTGGTGGTATGACTGGTAATTTGCTCCCTTTCTTCCGGTCTCTGGTCTTCGATTTTGTCTGACCCATCTAGGAATTTTACTCTGGCAATTCCCACAGCCCTTGGTTACCTTAGTAAGAGTGTCTTGCAGGGGGTCGAGGACCTATCACACACCCACAAGTCCTATAGGAATCCCTTCGGTCCTTCACCGGCCAAGTCCCTCGCGGGAGATTGGAACCGCGGTTAGAAGACCTCCACAATCGCTTCGGAACTAAGTTCCATCTCAGTCACACTCTTACACACACAGGCAACCGAACCCCACCCAACCGAACGGTATACGCTTTAAATGCTTACGACTCCGTCATCTTCGTTCGGATCTTCACACACACAATTATGGGCAAAATATAGTGCTGCAGCTGGCAAGGGAGCTGAAAAAAAGAATCAGAAACTTTGCTTACCTTTATTCAGGTTCAAGATGCCATTAGTTCCGACCTGACTCAAACAGCAGCCACCAAATGGTGGGGGTGCCTCTCCTAGATCAAACCAGAAATCAGGAACCAAAGCCCTCCCGGACGAGCGCCCGCTTGTAATAAATGACTGGGTCCCAAATAGGATTGCAATTGAAATTTACAATTTATTAATTGAATAGAGGTAAGCAAGCAGCGCTGGGTGCGCCAGGAGTCTCTGCTCCACCAAGACGCACACAAGTTACATTAGGCGGCTGGTTTTTATGCTGCTAGGCTAATACATATTCATTACTACTTCTACAAAAGGCAGGGTTATTCTAATTAGTTCCCAGAATCCAAACCCTCCCACTGGTGCAGGCGTTATCAGTCTCCGGTATCAGTCCCCTCTGGGGGCCGCTCGTACTGAAGGCTCGTAGTCTTCCTCCCAGGCTTTTCTCTTGTCCATCTCCTTTGTCCATCTTGGCTGGATGGCAGACACTTGCATAGTGTCCCATGCAACAGTTGTAATAGTTAGCAGTTATTCTGAAACCCCTTTGTTCTCTTATCCCCTATTGACCCGAATTGCTGGACCATTCCTTTGCAAGATACAAGAACTATATATATTAACCACTCTGGTTTTCTCAGACTTTTCATCATATCATGCGGCCCTAGCATTGTTCCATATTGACACGAATCAGATGAACTCATTTCACACTGTTAAGCTGTCTTATCACTGCAAGCATATCTCAATACCACCTTCCTTCCCTCTACAGGATGTAACTGCGCAAAAACAACATTTTTATTCCCACAACCTTGATCCCCTTACCCTGAAATCCTTATTCCCCTTAAACCTAACAACTCTAACCACAACCCTAACCCTTATTATCAACCCCCTAACGCTAATGACACTGACCTTAATCCAAACCCCAAACTGCCCCTAACCCCAGACAACCAACAACGAAACACACACACACAAAGATGGAAACTACAAAAAAGGCAAAACCCACGATACAGGCCCCAAATCACAAATACGCAACCAAAATGCTACAGAAAAGCCCCAGATGCAGGCCCCAAATGCTACTGCTAGGCCTCAAAAGCTCAAGATGCATCCCAAAGCAAAAATGCAGACCCCAAACGTTACAGAAAAGCCCCCAAACCCAGGCTGCACAAGTCTACAAGCAGGCCCCAAACTGCCAACACAAGCAGGCACCAACCACACCCAGATGCAGACCCCAACTGCCCACAAGCAGCTCCTACCCCACCACCTCCTCCCAAGAACTGGACTCCACCCAGACACTGGCCCAAGACCCGGACCCGACCCCCGCCAACCCCCCTACCCTCCCCCCGACACAGGTGTACAAGCAGCTCACAACCCGCCCCTTCAGAAACCGGCCCCAATCCCCCCACCCCCCCCAAGACACGGGATGCGGAGGTGTACAACCAACTCCCAACTCCCTCCCCCTCAAAGGGAGGCCCCAAAGACCCCCAAATGGAGGCTCCTAGAGTGAACAAGCACCTCCCAACTCCCCCAGGCACAGGCCCACCCCCCCCCCCCCCCAAACACAGGCCACAGAGGTGTATAAACAGCCCAGACCCCCCTCCAAGACCATGGCCCCTATAGTGTACAAGCAGCTCCCAACCACCCACAGATGCAGGCCCCAACCCTTTTCAAAAGGGAGGCACCTAGAATGCATGAGCAACTCCCAACCCCCCTCAAATAAAGACCCCAAAAGTGTACAAGTAGCTCCCCCCCAGAGACAGGACCCAAAGGTGTACAACCAGTTCCCAACACCCCTGAGACACAGGCCCCAACCCCCCCCCCCAGACACAGCGACCCAAATTCTACAAGCAGCTCCCAACCCCTGCCAGGCAGGCCCCCTACCCTATACAAGCAGCTCCCACCCCTCCCCCAGACGCAGGTCCCAAGCCCCCCCCCCAAACACAGGCCCCTACAACCAGCACCCAACCCCCTACCCCCGATGCCAGGCCCAAAGGTGTAGAAGCAGCTCCAAACCTCCTCCCTCAACCCAGGCTCCAACAGTGTACAAGCACCTCCCAACCAACCCTCCCCTTCCCCCCCCCCCCCCCCCGCCCCCCGACACAGGCTCCAAAGGAATACAAAGAGCTCCCACCCCTCCCCCAGATGCTGGTCTCAACCCCACCCCGCCCCCAGAAGCAGGCCCCAAAGGTGTAGAGTCAGCTCCCAACCCCCTCAATGCTGGCCCCAAGGGTCTACAAGCAGCTCCCCCCTTGCCCCCAGATACCGGCCCCCAGACACAGACCCCAAAAGCCTAATCACAGGCCCTGAACTCTAGAGGCAGGCTCCAAAACCCAGGACAAAGCCCCACTGGTTCGAGACAGGGCCCAAATCCCAGACACAGGCCCCAAACGCTAAACATATGCCAAAAAAAGTATTAGTGCTGGTGCCAAATGTTACAGACAGGCCCCAAAGCCCGAGATGCTCAAGGCTGAGACGTAACTTGGCTTTCTGAATTACTGGAAAGCAGCTTTCATTCTCAAATAATTGTGTGCAGGCTAGATAGGATGGGGCTTCAGGCACCTCTTCACCTGAGGAAACACACTGCCATCAGGCACCGCTGTGCCAGACAAGCTTGTTCTGCTAGAACACCCTACTCAGATGCACTGTGGCATTCAAGTGAACTGCTTTCATGCAAATATAACGACTGATGTTACAACCCACCTTGCCTGTGGCACCTGATGAACAGAAGAGTAAGCCACCGCAGCGCTTCAAAACCATCCCTGCACGTGCCGCTCCTTGTCGCTCTCTGGCCTTATCTCATATCCTTATCCACTTCTGTGGAGAGCCTGCCACGGCACCTGCAAAGCAAGACGGACACCTTTCATAGTCACCTTGTGCTACTTGGTCGTTCTGCTCCAACCCAGCTCATGACCAGCCCCTCTTCTTACACAGCTCTTCAGAGTGCAGTTTGCTCCTTTGAGCCTGTGCGAGACACCTGTGAAAGAAAAAGAAACGCATAGGCCGATGCAGCATCCAAAGACACAGCACAACTAGGTAAGTTACTCTCATCTGCTCCCTTACCTCTGCCGCTTACCAGCCCCCGAGGCAGATGCTTCAATCTACCCTCTTCAAACAGCTACAACACCTCTAAAAGACAAAGAGGGGATGCTTAGAGGAACAGTGAGACCTACAACACAACAACTGCTACATCTGTTCCTCACTCACCTTGCCAGAGGCAGCTCTGCGTGTGACGTCCCAGGTTGTACACTGCGTTACCTAACCCTTACCGTAACCCTTACCCTAACCCTTCTCACCCTTACCATTACCCAAATCCTTACCTTTACTTTTTCCTTACCCTTACTCTTTCCTTTAACCATAACCTTACCCTTACCCTATACCTTACTCCAACCCTTCCCCTTACCTTCCCCTTCCCCTTACACTTAACCTAACCCTTACCCTTCTGCTTCCCCTAAAACATATCCTAACACTTTCCCTTACCCTTAAACTTACCCTAACCCTTTCTATTACCCTTACACTTACTCTTGCCCTAATCCTTGCTTGCACCCTTACACTTATCCTAACCCTTACCCTTACCCTTACTCAAACCCTTACTCTAACTCTTACCCTGACCCGTACCCTTAACCTAACCCTAAACCTTAAACCTTACCGTAAACCTTACCCTTTCTGCTACACTTACCCTTAGCCTAAATCTAAACCTTACACTTAGTCTTAGCATAACCCTCACCCTTACCATTACCCATACCCTTATCCTTACCCTAACCCTTACCTTTACACTTACGGTTACCATTAACCTTACACTTACCCTAACACTTATCCTGAACCTAACCCTTACCCTAAACCTTACCCCAACCCTTACCCTGACCCTTACATTAACCCTAACCCTTACCCTAAACCTTACACTTACTCTTAACATTAACCTTACCCTTAACCTTAAGCTAATACTTAACCTTACGTTTTTCTCACCCTAACCCTATAATTAACCATAACCATTACGCTAACACTTAACCTTACCCTTAAAATAAGCCATACAACAACACTTAAATGTACACTTACGCTTAAACTTACCCTAACAATTACTCGTACAATTAAAATATTAATTAATTAAATTAAAAAAATTTAATTTAAAATTAATTGAATTAAAAAATTAAAATACTCTTATCCTTATACCTTATCCTTAACCCTCACCCTTATCATTACCAATACACTTACTCTCACACTTATTCTTATACATACAACTTACCCTTTTCCTAACACTTAACCCTAACCTAACTCTAACCCTAAACCTTACATGAACCCTTTCCAGGACGCTTACATTAACCCTTACCCTTAACCTAAACCTTACACTTGCTCTTAACCTTAACCTAATACTTACCTTTTCGTTTTCCTCACACTAACCCTAAAATTAACCCTAACCATTACCCTAACAGTTACCCCTAACATAATCCTTACTCTAACACTTACAGTGACCCGTACACTTACACATACCCTTACACTTACTCTTACCCTAACCCTTACCCTTACCCTTACCATAACCCCTACTCTAACACATACTTCTACCCGTACCCTTACCCTTACTGTTACCCTAACCCTTACCCTTACCTTACCCTATCCCTATCCCTTACCCTATCCCTTACCCTATCCCTTACCCTTAACCTAACCCTAAACCTTACCCTTATCCTAACACTTACCCTTACCGTAAACCATACCCTTTCTGCTACACTTACCCTTAGCCTAAATCTAAACCTTACACTTACCCTTAGTCTAACCCTCACCCTTACCATTACCCATACCCTTATTCTTACCCTTACCCTAACCCTTACCTTTACACTTACGGTTACCATTAACCTTACTCTTACCCTAACACTTACCCTTAACCTAACCCTTACCCTAAACCTTACCCCAACCCTTACCCTGACCCTTACATTAACCCTAACCCTTACCCTAAACCTTACACTTACTCTTAACCTTACCCTTAACCATTACACTAACACTTACCCTTACGTTTCCCTCACCCTAACCCTAAAATTAACCCTAACCTTTACCCCAACACTTACCCTTACCCTAACCCTAACCGTAACTCTAACCCTTACTCTAACCCTTACCCTGACCCGTACCCTTACACTTACCCTTACCCTAACCCTTACCCTTACCATAACCCATACCCTAACACGTACTTGTAGCCTTAACCTTACCGTTCCCCTTACCCTTACCTTTACTGTCTCCGTTACCCTTACACTTACACTTAACATAAACCTTAACCTTAACCTAAACCTTATCATAAGCCATACAACAACACTTACATGTACACTTACACTTGCACTTACCCTAGCAATTACTCGTACAATTACTCTTAACCTTACTATTAAGCTAACCCTAAACCTTACCCTTATCCTAACACTTACCCTTATCCTAAACCTTACCCTTTCTGCTACACTTACCCTTTGCCTAATTCTAAACCTTACCCTAACCCTCACCCTTACCTAAATCTAACCATTACCCTAACCTTCACTCTTACCCTTACCATTATACTTACTTTTACCCTTAAACTAAACCTTACCCCAACCCTTACCCTGACCCTTAAATTAACCCTTACCCTAACCCTAACCCTTACTCTAACCCTAACCCTTAACCTAAACCTTACACTTAATCTTAACTTTAACCTTACCCTTAAACTAATACATACCCTTACGTTTCCCTCACCATAACCCTAAAATTAACCGTAACCATTACCCTAACACTTATCCTTACCGAACCCTAACCCTAACCCTTACTCTAACTTTTACCCTGACCCGGACCCTTAGACTTCCCCTTCCCCTTCCCCTTACTCTTCCCCTTACCCTAACCCTTACCCTTACACTTACGGTTACCATTAACCTTACCCTTACCCTAACACTTACCCTTACCCTATCCCTTACACTTATCCTTATCCATACTACTTACGCTTACCCTAACACTTAACCTTAACCTAACCCTAACCCTAAACCTTACCTGAACCCTTACCCTGACCCTTACATTAACCCTTACCCTAAAACTTACACTTAACCTTAACCTTACCCTTAACCTTAACCTAATACTTACCCTTACTTTTCCCTCACCCTAACCCTAAAATTAACCCTAACCATTACCCCAACACTTACCCTTACCCTAACCCTTACCTTTACCATAACCCATACTCTAACACATACTTCTACCCGTACCCGTACCCTTACCATAACCCTTACCCTTACCCTTACCCTTACCCTTACCCTTACCCTTACCCGATCCCATACCCTTAACCTAACCCTAAACCTTACCCTTATCGTAACACTTACCCTTACCGTAAGCCTTACCCTTTCTGCTACACTTACCCTTAGCCTAAATCTAAACCTTACACTTACCCTTAGCCAACCCTTACCCTTACCATTACCCATACCCTTATTCTTACCCTTACCGTAACCCTTACCTTTACACTTACGGTTACCATTAACCTTACCCTTACCCTAACACTTATCCTGAACCTAACCCTTACCCTAAACCTTACCCCAACCCTTACCCTGACCCTTACATTAACCCTAACCCTTAGCCTAAACCTTACACTTACTCTTAACCTTAACCTTACCCTTAACATTAACCTAACATTTACGCATACGTTTTCCTGACTTTAACCCTAAAACTAACCCTAACCATTACCCTAACACTTAACCTTACCCTAACCCTAACCCTAACCCTTACTCTAACCCTTACCCTGACCTGTACCCTTACCCTTACCCTTACCCTTATACTTACCCTAATTCTTACCCATACCATAACCCATAACCTAACACATATTTGTACCCTTAACCTTACCGTTACCCTTAACCTTACCCTTACCCTTACTCTATACGTTACCCTTACGCTTACCCTTAACATAAACCTTACCCTTGACCTTACCCTTACCATAAGCCATACAACAACACTTACATGTACACTTACGCTTGCACTTACCCTAGCAATTACTCGTACAATTACCCTTAACCTTACTATTAAGCTAACCCTAAACCTTACCCTTATCCTAACACTTACCCTTATCCTAAACCTTACCCTTTCTGCTGCACTTACCGTTTGCCTAATTCTAAACCTTACCCGAACCCTCACCCTTACCTAAATCTAACCATTACCCTAACCTTCACTCTTACCCTTACCATTATACTTACTTTTACCCTTAAACTAAACCTTACCCCAACCCTTACCCTGACCCTTACATTATCCCTAACCCTTACCCTAACCCTAACCCTAACCCTTACTCTAACCCTAACCCTTAACCTAAACCTTACACTTAATCTTAACTTTAACCTTACCCTTAAACTAATACATACCCTTACGTTTCCCTCACCATAACCCTAAAATTAACCGTAACCATTACCCTAACACTTATCCTTACCGAACCCTAACCCTAACCCTTACTCTAACTTTTACCCTGACCCGGACCCTTAGACTTCCCCTTCCCCTTACTCTTCCCCTTACCCTAACCCTTACCCTTACACTTACGGTTACCATTAACCTTACCCTTACCCTAACACTTATTCGTAACCTAACCCTTACCCTAAACCTTACCCCAACCCTTACCCTGACCCTTACATTAACCCTAACCCTTACCCTAAACCTTACCCTTACTCTTAACCTTAACCTTACCCTTAACATTCACCTAATACTTACGCATACATTTTCCTGACTTTAACCCTAAAACTAACCCTAACCATTACCCTAACACTTAACCTTACCCTAACCCTAACCCTTACTCTTACCATTACCCTGACCCTTACCCTTACACTTACCCTAATTCTTACCCATACCATAACCCATACCCTAACACATATTTGTACCCTTAACCTTACCGTTACCCTTAACCTTACCCTTACCCTTACTCTATCCCTTACCCTTACGCTTACCCTTAACATAAACCTTACCCTTGACCTTACCCTTACCATAAGCCATACAACAACACTTACATGTACACTTACGCTTACACTTACCCTAGCAATTACTCGTAAAATTACCCTTAACCTTACCCTTACCAAACCATTACTCTTTTTCTTAACCTAACCATAAACATTAAGGATAAGCTAAAGGGTCACCCTTAAGGTTAACGTTATCCTAACTCTTACACTTAAGTGGGTAAGTGGAAGTGTAAGGGTACAGTTCAGGGTAAGCGTTAGAGTAAGGGTAAGTGTTAGGGTAATGGTTAGGCTAATTTTAGGTTTAGGGTGAGGGAAACATAAGGGTAAGTATTAGGTTAAGTTTAAGGATAAGGTTAAGAGTTATGGTAAGGGTTAGGTTTAATGTAAGGGTAAGGGTTTGGGAAACGTTTAGGATAAGGGTAAGAGAAGGGATAATGGTAAGGGTAAGGATGATGTTTAGTGTAAGGGTTAGATTTAGTTAAGGGTAAGGGTTAGTGTAAGTTTAAGAGTAAGGGTAAGTGTAAGGGTATGTGTAAAAGTACGGGTAATTGTAAGGGTTAGAGTAAGGGTTAGGGTAAGGGTAAGAGTAAGGGTATTGGTAATGATAAGGGTGAGGGTTACAGTAAGGGTAAGTGTAAGGTTTAGATTTAGGCTAAGGGTAAGTGTAGCAGAAAGGGTAAGGTTTACTGTAAGGTTTAAAGTTTCGGCTTAGGTTAAGGGTAAGGGTAATTGTACGAGTAATTGCTAGGGTAAGTGTAAGCGTAAGTGTACATGTAAGTGTTGTTGTATGGCTTATGGTAAGGGTAAGGTCAAGGGTAAGGTTTATGTTAAGGGAAAGCGTAAGGGTAACGGATAGAGTAAGGGTAAGTGTAACGGTTAAGTGTTAGGGTAATGGTTAGGGTTAATTTTAGGATTAGGGTGAGAAAAATGTAAGGTTAAGTACTAGCTTAAGGTTAAGGGTAAGGTTAAGGGTAAGGTTAAGGTTAAGAGTAAGTGTAAGGTTTAGGTTAAGGGTTATGGTTAATGTAAGGTTCAGGGAAAGGTTTGGGGTAAGGTTTAGGGTTAGGTTCAGCTTAAGGGGAAGGGTTGGTGTAAGGTTAAGGGTATGGATAAGGATAAGGGTAAGGGTAAGGGTTAGCGTAAGAGTAAGATTAATGGTAAGGTTTATGTTAAGGGTAAGCGTAAGGGTAACGGATAGAGTAAGGGTAAGGGTAAGGGTAACGGTAAGGTTAAGGGTACAAATATGTGTTAGGGTATGGGTTATGGTGTGGGTAAGAGTTATGGTAATGTAAGGGTAAGGGTGAGTGTAAGGGTATGGGTGAGGGTAAGGGTTAGAATAATGGTTAGGGTTAATTTTAGGGTTAGGGTGAGGGAAACGTAAGGGTAAGTATTCGGTTCAAGTAAGGGTAAGTGTAAGATTTAGATTTAGGCTAATGGTAAGTGTAGCACAAAGGGTAAGGTTTACGATAAGGGTAAGTGTTAGGGTAAGGGTAAGGTTTAGGGTAAGAGTAAGTGTAAGTGTATGTGTAAGGGTATGGGTCATTGTAAGTGTTAGAGTAAGGGTTAGGGTAAGGGTGTTAGGGTAATGGTTAGGGTAAATTTTAGGCTTATGGTGAGGGAAACGTAAGGGTAAGGATTAGGTTAAGGTTACGGGTAAGGTTAAGGTTAAGAGTAAGGTTTAGGATAAGGGTTAGGGTTAATGTAAGGGTCAGGGTAAGGTTTCAGGTAAGGTTTAGGTGTAGAGTTAGGTTAAGGGTAAGTGTTAGGGTAAGGGTAAGTTGTATGGACAAGGATAATTGTAAGGGATAGGGTAAGGTTAAGGTTAATGATAACGGTAAAAGGAAGAGTAAGGATATGGGTAATGGTAAGGGTGAGGGAAAGGGTAAGGGTAAGTGTAAGGTTTAGATTTAGGCTAAGGGTAAGTGTAGCAGAAAGGTGTAGGATTAGGGTAAGGGTGTTAGGATAAAGGTTAGGTTAAGGGTAAGGGTAATGGTAAGGATAAGGGTAAGGGTAAGGGTATCGGTAATGGTAAGGGAAAGGGTTAGGGTAAGTGTAAGGGTAAGGGTAAGTGTAAGGGTACAGGTCAGGGTAAGGGTTAGAGTAAGGGTTAGGGTTAGGTAAGGATAAGTGTTAGGGTAATGGGTACTGTTAAAATTAGGGTTATGGTGAGGGAAATGTACGGATATGTATTAGTTTAAGGGTAAGGTTAAGGTTAAGAGTAAGTGTAAGGTTTAGGTTAAGGGTTAGGGTTAATGTAAGGGTTAGGGTAAGGGTTAGGGTAAGGTTTAGGGTAAGGAGAAGAGTAAGGGTATGGTTAATGGTAAGGGTGAGGGTTAGGGTAAGGATAAGGGTAAGTGTAAGGTTTAGGGTAAGGGTAATGGTATGGAGAAGGGTAAGGGTAAGGGTAAGTGTAAGGGTAAGGGTAGGAGTCATTGAACGAGTAATTCCTAGGGTAACTGTAAGCGTAAGTGTACATTTAAGTGTTGTTGTATGGCTTATTGTAAGGGTAAGGTTAAGTGTTAGCGTAATGGTTATGGTTAATTATAGGGTTAGGGTGAGAAAAACGTAAGGTTAAGTATTAGCTAAAGGTTAAGGGTAAGGTTAATGTTAAGAGTAAGTGTAAGGTTTAGGGTAAGGGTTAGGGTTAATGTAAGGGTTGGGGTAAGGTTTAGGGTAAGGGTTAGGTTCAGGATAAGTGTTAGGGTAAGTGTAAGGTTAATGGTAACAGTCAGTGTAAAGGTAAGGGTTAGGGTAAGGATAAGGGTATGGGTAATGGTAAGGGTGAGGGTTAGGCTAAGGGTAAACGTAAGGTTTAGATTTAGGCTAAGGGTAAGTGTAGCAGAAAGGGTAAGCTTTACGGTAAGGTTTGAGGTTTAGGCTTAGGTTAAGGGTAAGGGTAAGGTTTAGGTTTAGGAAAAGGGTAAGTGTAGCAGAAAGGTTAAAGGTTAGGGTAAGTGTTAGGGTAAGGGTAAGGTTAAGGGTAAGGGTAATGGTATGAATAAGGGTAAGGGTAAGGGAAATGGTACGGGTCAGGGTAAGGGTTAGAGTAAGGGTTTGAGTAAGGGTAAGGGTAAGTGTTAGGATAAGTGTAAGGGTGCAAGCAAGGATTAGGGCAAGAGTAAGTGTAAGGGTAATAGAAAGGGTTAGGGTAAGTTTAAGGGTAAGGGAAAGTGTTAGGATATGTTTTAGGGGAAGCAGAAGGGTAAGGGTTAGGTTAAGTGTAAGGGGAAGGGGAAGGTAAGGGGAAGGGTTGGAGTAAGGTATAGGGTAAGGGTAAGGTTATGGTTAAAGGAAAGAGTAAGGGTAAGGAAAAAGTAAAGGTAAGGATTTGGGTAATGGTAAGGGTGAGAAGGGTTAGGGTAAGGGTTACGGTAAGGGTTAGGTAACGCAGTGTACAACCTGGGACGTCACACGCAGAGCTGCCTCTGGCAAGGTGAGTGAGGAACAGATGTAGCAGTTGTTGTGTTGTAGGTCTCACTGTTCCTCTAAGCATCCCCTCTTTGTCTTTTAGAGGTGTTGTAGCTGTTTGAAGAGGGTAGATTGAAGCATCTGCCTCGGGGGCTGGTAAGCGGCAGAGGTAAGGGAGCAGATGAGAGTAACTTACCTAGTTGTGCTGTGTCTTTGGATGCTGCATCGGCCTATGCGTTTCTTTTTCTTTCACAGGTGTCTCGCACAGGCTCAAAGGAGCAAACTGCACTCTGAAGAGCTGTGTAAGAAGAGGGGCTGGTCATGAGCTGGGTTGGAGCAGAACGACCAAGTAGCACAAGGTGACTATGAAAGGTGTCCGTCTTGCTTTGCAGGTGCCGTGGCAGGCTCTCCACAGAAGTGGATAAGGATATGAGATAAGGCCAGAGAGCGACAAGGAGCGGCACGTGCAGGGATGGTTTTGAAGCGCTGCGGTGGCTTACTCTTCTGTTCATCAGGTGCCACAGGCAAGGTGGGTTGTAACATCAGTCGTTATATTTGCATGAAAGCAGTTCACTTGAATGCCACAGTGCATCTGAGTAGGGTGTTCTAGCAGAACAAGCTTGTCTGGCACAGCGGTGCCTGATGGCAGTGTGTTTCCTCAGGTGAAGAGGTGCCTGAAGCCCCATCCTATCTAGCCTTGATTCAAAGATCGAAGCCGAAATTCCTTTAAGTGGTATATTCTTTATTGCAGCGCTGGATGCACGGGGGATCTCTCCACCTATCGTGCATACCCAAAGCAGAAAGCAGTCTTGAATTTATACAATCAATCTATCAATATTCTACAAGCACCTATACATATGCATTACCTATCCCCGCCTTCCCTCGCTTCTCATGCTAATTAGCCTTTTGGCACCTTGCGCCTGCGCAGAGCCTTCCAAGAATTGTGGGCAGGGGTCTTTGGGACGTGGGCAGGGGTCTTTGGGAGGAAGACCCCGAGTCTTCCTCACAGTGTACTTTTCACCTTTGGTCAGGAATCTGCTGAATTGGCATGTTTCTTAATTGCAAGAGCTGGTTGTTGCCAATTCTCCCGTTTGTTGTATCTTTATAATGAATTCCAATGTCCAGTTTCGAGAGTTATAGTCCTTACATTCGTTTCTCTGTCCGCCTGCCGCTTCCTTATCATGAGTTCCAGTGTCTTGTTTCGAGATATACAGTCCTTGTCTGGGGATTGTCCTTGCCTCCCCAATACCTCCTTAATCAATCCCCCCTTTTCTTTTCCCATGCAAATTCTTCTGCATCAGATACTTTCTTTATTTACAGTAACACAACAAAGCAGGCATCTAAACAACATGCACACAAATATTCCTAACACTACTAATACGATTAGAGCAATGAATACTTGTTTCAACCATTGGAAATTGGGCAACCAGGAGGTTAACTTATTCCATAGTTCACTAAAACTCCATGAAAGATCATCTTTACTGATCTCATGTAGGATCCTGGTCTGCTTCCATATTTCTTCCAGGTCGGTAGAGATCCTTCCACTCTGATCTACATACATACAACAACTTGTGTTTATTACTGTACAGACTCCCCCTTGAGTGGCCAGTAACAAGTCTAGGGCCATCCGATTTTGTAACACTACCTGTGATAAACTAGATATCTCTTCTTGTTGAGCCTTTATAGCATCCAGAATTTTGTTTTCTAACTTCTCTATAATTGCAGAAATATTAACTATTGCCTTTTCCAATTCACTCACTCCTAACCATGGGATAAACCATCGCACAAAACTATGAAAAGGGGTGTGTCTCTCTACCAATGGATTGTTAATTTTTCATCTGATTCTCCGGATATGATTTCTCAAGTAACCTCGAGGCACTACATCATGTACTGTCATATTGGGGACTACCGCTCCAAGAGTGCAAGTTCCCTTCCAATTCTCAGGCAAGACCTTACGGGCTGTATCATTGCATAGCCAATACCACCCTTTTCCTTCTGGAACCGTCCAGCTGGTTGAATTTGCCCAGCCGCTAGTCGTACTAATATCAATTGTTCAATTACAAGATGTCTGATTTCCCACATAAGTAGTATCCGTATTTATACAATGCTGTTTTCCTATACCCTTAGGCGGGTTACACCTTTGTACACATACATAATAGGATTCTAACGGCATGAAGCTACTCACTTCTAGTTCCAAAACTGCTTAATATTTTCGACCCCAAGATGTGTTTTCCCACAAATTAGTCCAAGATAAGTTTGCAGGCAAGGGAATCCCAATTAACGATACACCCTTATTCCCATGCTGTGGCAGATGGGTGCATACCCAACAGTTCGTCTTATTAGTTACTTGAGAAATTGTTTGTATTAAGGTCAGGTGTAAGTTCTCATCCCAAGTTGCCCACCCCAAATCCAAGAACCGCACCCCTGCAATCATTAGGATCTGGAAAACCGTAATTTTGTTGGTCCAATTGGAGTGGTGGTCCATATCCTCACCGGGGCCTTCTTCACCCTTGAATTGTGGATCCAAGCTGCTTGCTTCTTAATCTTAATGGCGGTGTGTGTTGTCAGTAATACTTGGTATGGTCCCATCCACTTTCCTTCCATTTTTCCTGCACGGGTTGTCCTGACAAAGTCTTTATATATATATAATCCCCGAGCTTAAAGGGGTGGATTGGTTGATCCAACCCTCTAGCCCTGGTCCCTAAAACAAATGTATGTACTTTATTTAATTGTTTCTGAAGTTCAGTTATATAAGCATATAAATATTCTGATCCTAACTGCGTTAGGTCCTCTCCACTAAATAGAAATTGCTATGGCCTTCCATATAAGATTTTGAAGGGACTCAAATTTCCTTTTATTCTAGGTTTAACTCTAATTCCAAGTAATGCTAAAGGGAGGGATTGAGGCCATGACAAATTAGCTTCTTATCCAATTTTAGCTATTTATTGTTTAATTAAATGGTTCATTTTTTCTACCTGTCCACTTGCCTGTGGTCTATAAGGAGTATGCAGTTGCCAATCTATCTTTAGAATCTTACTTATCTGTTCTACCACTTGTGCACAAAGATGTGAAACTCTATCAGAAGACATTGCTACTAGAATCCCAAAGCATGGTATTATTTCATTTAACAAGACTTTAACCACTTCTCTTGCTTTGTTTGTTCGACAGGGAAAGGCTTCAGGCCTTCCTGAAAACGTGTCAGTCAGAACCAGTAAATAATGATACCCCCCTTTTCTAGGGAGTTCTGAAAAATCAATTTGCCACTGTTGCCCCGAATAATTTCCTTTACCGATTATTCCAAATTTTATTCTATCCTTGGTATTGGGGTTATTGTGTAAGCAAATGCTACATTGTTGAGTTACTTGTTTTATCATATCGTCCCACTAATGTCTGACTCGGGCTCTTATGCAGTGTGCCAGCTCCCCAGTGCGTTTTATTGTGTTCTGTAAGAACTATGGGCCATGTCAAACTAGAGGGTATTACTATGGGGTTATCTTTTAAATATACTCATCCATCTGGTTTCATTTTACCTTTCAAATCTTCAATTAATTTTAAGTCTTCTTTTGTATAATTTGGATATAGTTTGGATTTTACCGTCTGGTATCAAAGACAATGCCTTCACCTCAGTTATTTCAGCTGCCTGCTTAGCCTCTGCCAATCGATTTTCCAATTTCAAAATCGCTGTTCCCCTTTTGGTGTCCCTGACAATGCATGATAGCTACCTTTTCTGGTTGTTTTACAGCCTCTAACAATTTTAAAATTTCTTCAGCATACTTTGTGTTTTCACTGAGCGGTCAGCAATCCATGTTCTTTCCAAATTGCTCCATGAGCATGTACCACGCCGAATGTATATTTAGAATCTGTCCAAATATTTACCCTTTTTCCCGCTGCCAGTTCCAATGCTCTCGTGAGAGCAACTATCTCCGCCTTTTGAGCTGATGTTCCAGGGGGTAAAGGCTTAGACTCGATTACCTGCTGAGTAGTTGTTATAGCATATCCAGCTTTACGTTGTCTTTGCGTAACAAAACTGCTCCCATCCGTGAACCAAGTTTCTTCCGCATCTTCCATGGGCTCCTCCTTAAGGTCTGGTCGGCTGGAATACACAGTCTCTAGAGTTTCTAAACAATCGTGAATCGCAGCTTGTGCCGGAGCATCACTAAGAAAAGAGGCTAGATTCACAATATGAATTATCACAATTTCCACGTCGTCCTGTTCTACCAATATTGCTTGATATTTCAAAATCATCAATTCTTGTTTAAGTTGTTTAAAGACTTTTTGTGCTTCTCCAGTCCAGACTAACTTTGACTGGTTAATCTTTATCAATTCACATAGAGGCTTTACCAATAGTCCATAATTATAAATCCAAAGGCGACACCAACCTGTCATTCCTAAAAAGCTTTGTAGCTCCTTTACCATTTGAGGTTCTGGAGTCCGGCAAATGACTTCCTTATGTTCAGTTCCTAGTTCTCGTTGTCCTTCCGAAATGTCAAATCCCAGATAGGTCACACTTTGTTGAGCCAGCTGGACTTTCTGTCAAGAGACTTGATATCCATTTAAACCCAGAAAATTAAGACGACTTATAGTCCATTGAATACAACTCCCTTTAGTCTCGGTAGCTATTAGGAGATCATCTACATATTGTAACAAAGCACCTTCAGTGTCCGGAGGTATCCATGTTTCGAGTTCCCTTGCTAATTGGTTTCCAAAACTAGTGGGGCTATTCTTGAATCCTTGAGGTAGTAATGTCCACGTAAGCTGCGTCTTTCTGCCTGAATTGGGATTTTCCCATTCAAAGGCGAATAGGTTTTGGCTTTCTGTGGCTAAGCCTAGGCAGAAGAAGGCATCTTTTAAATCCAGTACGGTAAACCAGACTTGACTATTCTTTAATTTAGTCAGCAAAGTATAAGGGTTTGCCACTACTGGATGTATATCCTCAGTGATTTTATTTATGGCCCTCAAATCCTGAACTAGCCTATAGCTTTTTCATCTGCCTTTTTAATTGGCAATATGGGTGCATTGGATTCTGATTCGCATTCAATCAATAATCCATACTGTAAAAAGTCCTTGCCTCCCCAATACCTCCTTAATCAGCCTGCACACAATTATCTGAGAATGAAAGCTGCTTTCCAGTAATTCAGAAAGTCAAGTTACGTCTCAGCCTTTAGCATCTCGGGCTTTTGGGCCTGTCTGTAACATTTGGCACCAGCACTAATACTTTTTTTGGCATATGTTTAGCGTTTGGGGCCTGTGTCTGGGATTTGGGCCCTGTCTCGAACCAGTGGGGCTTTATCCTGGGTTTTGGAGCCTGTTTCTAGAGTTCAGGGCCTGTGATTAGGCTTTTGGGGTCTGTGTCTGGGGGCCGGTATCTGGGGGCAAGGGGGGAGCTGCTTGTAGACCCTTGGGGCCGGCATTGAGGGGGTTGGGAGCTGACTCTACACCTTTGGGGCCTGCTTCTGGGGGCGGGGGGGGGGTTGAGACCTGCATCTGGGGGAGGGGTGGGAGCTCTTTGTATTCCTTTGGAGCCTGTGTCGGGGGGCGGGGGGAAGGGGGGGGGGGAAGGGGAGGGTTGGTTGGGAGGTGCTTGTACACTGTTGGAGCCTGGGTTGAGGGAGGAGGTTTGGAGCTGCTTCTACACCTTTGGGCCTGGCATCGGGGGTAGGGGGTTGGGTGCTGGTTGCAGGGGCCTGTGTTTGGGGGGGGGGCTTGGGACCTGCGTCTGGGGAGGGGTGGGAGCTGCTTGTACACCTTTGGGGCCTGCATGTGTGGGGGGTCAGGGCCTGTGTCTAGCGGGCTGGGAACTGCTTGTACAATGTAGGAATCTGTTTCTGCAGGGTGGCTGGGAGCTGTTTGTACAACTTTGGGGCCAGCATCTGGGGGTGGCTGGGAGCTGCCTGTACACTGTAGGGGCCTGTGTTTGTGGGGGCCTTGGGGGCCTCCCTCGGGGGGGGGGGGGGGAGGGTTGGGAGCTGCTTGTATAGGGTAGGGGGCCTGCCTGGCAGGGGTTGGGAGCTGCTTGTAGAATTTGGGTCGCTGTGTCTGGGGGGGGGGTTGGGGCCTGTGTCTCAGGGGTGTTGGGAACTGGTTGTACACCTTTGGGTCCTGTCTCTGGGGGGGGAGCTTCTTGTACCCTTACCATAAGCCGTACTCTAACACATACTTCTACCAGTACCCTTACCCTTACCGTAACCCTTACCTTTACCCTTACTCTTACCCTTACCAAAGCATTACCCTTACCCTTAACGTAAGCCTAAACCTTAACCTTATCCTTACACTTACACTTACCGTAAACCTTACCCTTTCTGCTACACTTACCCTTAGCCTAAATCTAAACCTTACACTTACCCTAACCCTAACACTTACCCTTACCATTACCCATATACTTACTCTTACCCTAACCCTAAATCTTACTCAAACACTTACCCTGACCCTTACATTAACCCTAAACCGTACCCTAAAACTTACACTTACTCTTAACCTTAACCTTACGCTTAACCTTAACCTACTACTTACCCTTTCTTATCCGTCACCATACACCTAAAATTAACCCTAACCATTACCCTAACACTTACCCTTACCCTAACCCAAACCCTAATCCTAACTCTAAACCTTACCCTGACTTGTACACTTATCCTTATCCTTACACTTACCCTAACACTTACCCTTACACTTATCCTTATACATATAACTTACCCTTACCCTAAAACTTAACCTTAACCTAACTCTAACCCTAAACCTTACCTTAACCCTTACCCTGACCCTTACATTAACCCTTACCCTTACCCTAAAACTTACACTTACTCTTAACCTTAACCTTAACCTTACCCTTAACCTTAACCTAATACTTACCCTTCCGTTTCCCTCAACCTAACCCTAAAATTAACCCTAACTATTACCCTAACACCTACCCTTACCCTAACCCTTACTCTAACCCTTACAATGACCCGTACCCTTACACATACACTTACACTTACTCTTACCCTAAACCTTACCCTTACCATAAGCCATATTCTAACAAATTCTACCCGTACCCTTACCCTTACCGTAATCCTTACCCTTTATGTTACCCTAAACCTTACCCTTACCCTAACACTTACCCTTATCGTAAACCTTACCCTTTCTGCTACATTTACCATTAGCCTAAATCTAAACCTTACACTTACCCTTACCTTAACCCAATACTTACCCTTACGTTTCCCTCACCCTAACCCTAAAATTAACCCTAACGATTATTCTAACACTTACCCTTACCCTAACCCTAACCCTTACTCTAACCCTTACCCTGACCCATACCCTTACACTCACCCTTACCCTTACATTACCCTAACTCTTACCCATACCATAACCCATACCCTAACACATATTTTTACCCTTAACCTTACCGTTACCCTTACCCTTACTCTATCCGTTACCCTTACGCTTACCCTTAACATAAACCTTACCATTAATCTTACCCTTACGCTAACCCTTACCCTTACCCTATCCCTTACACTTATCCTTATCCATACCCTTAACCTTACCCCAACCCTTACCCTTAAGCTGAACCTAACCCTAAACCTTACCCCAAACCTTTCCCTGAACCTTACATTAACCATAACCCTTAACCTAAACCTTACACTTACTCTTAACCTTAACCTTACCCTTAACCTTAAGCTAGTACTTAACCTTACATTTTTCTCACCCTAATCCTAAAATTAACCCTAACCATTACCCTAACACTTAACCGTTACACTTACCCTTATTCTATCCGTTACTCTTACACTTTCCCTTAACATAAACCTTACCCTTTACCTTACCCTTACCATAAGCCATACATCAACACTTACATGTACACTTACGCTTACACTTATCCTAGTAATTACTCATACAATTACCCTTAACCTAACCATAAACATTAAGGATCAGCTTAAGGGTCACCCTTAAGGTTAACGTTATCCTAACACTTACACTTAAGTTCAGGGTAAGGGTTAGAGTAAGGGTAAGTGTTAGGGTAATGGTTAGGCTAATTTTAGATTAAGGGTGAGGGAAACGGAAGGGTAAGTATTAGGTTAAGTTTAAGGATAAGGTTAAGAGTTATGGTAAGGGTTAGGTTTAATGTAAGGGTAAGGGTTTGGGAAATGTTTAGGATAAGGGTAAGAGAAGGGATAATGGTAAGGGTAAGGATGATGTTTAGTGTAAGGGTTAGATTTAGTTAAGGGTAAGGGTTAGTGTAAGTTTAAGAGTAAGGGTAAGTGTAAGGGTATGTGTAAAAGTACGGGTCATTGTAAGGGTTAGAATAAGGGTTAGGGTAAGGGTAAGTGTTAGGGTAATGGTTAGGGTTAATTTTAGGGTTAGGGTGAGGGAAACGTAAGAGTAAGTATTAGGTTACAGCTAAGGTTAAGGTTAAGAGTAAGTGTAAGGTTTAGTGTAAGGATTAGGGTTAATGTAAGGGTCAAGGTAAGGGTTGGGGTAAAGGTTTAGGTAAAGGGTAAAAATATGTATATTGTAAGGGTGAGGGGTTAGGGTAATGGTTAGATTTTAGTTAGATTTAGGTAAGGGTGAGGGTTCGGGTAAGGTTTAGAATTAGGCAAAGGGTAAGTGTAGCAGAAAGGGTAAGGTTTAGGATAAGGGTAAGTGTTAGGATAAGGGTAAGGTTTAGGGTTAGCTTAATAGTAAGGTTAAGGGTAATTGTACGAGTAATTGCTAGGGTAAGTGCAAGCGTAAGTGTACATGTAAGTGTTGTTGTATGGCTTATGGTAAGGGTAAGGTCAAGGGTAAGGTTTATGTTAAGGGTAAGCGTAAGCGTAAGGGTAACGTATAGAGTAAGGGTAAGGGTAAGGTTAAGGGTAACGGTAAGGTTAAGGGTACAAATATGTGTTAGGTTATGGGTTATGGTATGGGTAAGAATTAGGGTAAGTATAAGGGTAAGTGTAAGGGTACAGGTCAGGGTAAGGTTTAGAGTAAGGGTTAGGGTTAGGGTAAGGTTAAGTGTTAGGGTAATGGTTAGGGTTAGTTTTAGGGTTAAAGTCAGGAAAACGTATGCGTAAGTATTAGGTGAATGTTAAGGGTAAGGTTAAGGTTAAGAGTAAGGGTAAGGTTTAGGGTAAGGGTTAGGGTTAATGTAAGGGTCAGGGTAAGGGTTGGGGTAAGGTTTAGGGTAAGGGTTAGGTTAAGGATAAATGTTAGGGTAAGGGTAAGGTTAATGGTAACCGTAAGTGTAAAGGTAAGGGTTACGGTAAGGGTAAGAATAAGGGTATGGGTAATGGTAAGGGTGAGGGTTAGGCTAAGGGTAAGTGTAAGGTTTAGATTTCGGCTAAGGGTAAGTGTAGCAGAAAGGGTAAGCTTTAAAGTAAGGTTTAAGGTTTAGGCTTAGGTTAAGGGTAAGGGTAAGGGTACGGGTCAGGGTAAGGGTTAGAGTAAGGGTTTGAGTATGGGTAAGGGTAAGGGTTAGGATAAGTGTAAGGGTGCAAGCAAGGATTAGGGCAAGAGTAAGTGTAAGGGTAATAGAAAGGGTTAGGGTAAGTGTAAGGGTAAGGGAATGTGTTAGGATATGTTTTAGGGGAAGCAGAAGGGTAAGGGTTAGGTTAAGGGGAAGGGGAAGGGGAAGGTAAGGGGAAGGGTTGGAGTAAGGTATAGGGTAAGGGTAAGGTTATGGTTAAAGGAAAGAGTAAGGGTAAGGAAAAAGTAAAGGTAAGGATTTGGGTAATGGTAAGGGTGAGAAGGTTTAGGGTAAGGGTTACAGTAAGGGTTAGGTAACGCAGTGTACAACCTGGGATGTCACACGCAGAGCTGCCTCTGGCAAGGTGAGTGAGGAACAGATGTAGCAGTTGTTGTGTTGTAGGTCTCACTGTTCCTCTAAGCATCCCCTCTTTGTCTTTTAGAGGTGTTGTAGCTGTTTGAAGAGGGTAGATTGAAGCATCTGCCTCGGGGGCTGGTAAGCGGCAGAGGTAAGGGAGCAGATGAGAGTAACTTACCTAGTTGTGCTGTGTCTTTGGATGCTGCATCGGCCTATGCGTTTCTTTTTCTTTCACAGGTGTCTCGCACAGGCTCAAAGGAGCAAACTGCACTCTGAAGAGCTGTGTAAGAAGAGGGGCTGGTCATGAGCTGGGTTGGAGCAGAACGACCAAGTAGCACAAGGTGACTATGAAAGGTGTCCGTCTTGCTTTGCAGGTGCCGTGGCAGGCTCTCCACAGAAGTGGATAAGGATATGAGATAAGGCCAGAGAGCGACAAGGAGCGGCACGTGCAGGGATGGTTTTGAAGCGCTGCGGTGGCTTACTCTTCTGTTCATCAGGTGCCACAGGCAAGGTGGGTTGTAACATCAGTCGTTATATTTGCATGAAAGCAGTTCACTTGAATGCCACAGTGCATCTGAGTAGGGTGTTCTAGCAGAACAAGCTTGTCTGGCACAGCGGTGCCTGATGGCAGTGTGTTTCCTCAGGTGAAGAGGTGCCTGAAGCCCCATCCTATCTAGCCTGCACACAATTATCTGAGAATGAAAGCTGCTTTCCAGTAATTCAGAAAGCCAAGTTACGTCTCAGCCTTGAGCATCTCGGGCTTTTGGGCCTGTCTGTAACATTTGGCACCAGCACTAATACTTTTTTTGGCATATGTTTAGCGTTTGGGGCCTGTGTCTGGGATTTGGGCCCTGTCTCGAACCAGTGGGGCTTTGTCCTGGGTTTTGGAGCCTGCCTCTAGAGTTCAGGGCCTGTGATTAGGCTTTTGGGGTCTGTGTCTGGGGGCCGGTATCTGGGGGCAAGGGGGGAGCTGCTTGTAGACCCTTGGGGTCGGCATTGAGGGGGTTGGGAGCTGACTCTACACCTTTGGGGCCTGCTTCTGGGGGCGGGGTGGGGTTGAGACCAGCATCTGGGGGAGGGGTGGGAGCTCTTTGTATTCCTTTGGAGCCTGTGTCGGGGGGCGGGGGGGGGGGGGGGGGGAAGGGGAGGGTTGGTTGGGAGGTGCTTGTACACTGTTGGAGCCTGGGTTGAGGGAGGAGGTTTGGAGCTGCTTCTACACCTTTGGGCCTGGCATCGGGGGTAGGGGGTTGGGTGCTGGTTGTAGGGGCCTGTGTTTGGGGGGGGGGGGCTTGGGACCTGCGTCTGGGGGAGGGGTGGGAGCTGCTTGTACACCTTTGGGGCCTGCATGTGTGGGGGGTCAGGGCCTGTGTCTAGCGGGCTGGGAACTGCTTGTACAATGTAGGAATCTGTTTCTGCAGGGTGGCTGGGAGCTGTTTGTACAACTTTGGGGCCAGCATCTGGGGGTGGCTGGGAGCTGCCTGTACACTGTAGGGGCCTGTGTTTGTGGGGGCCTTGGGGGCCTCCCTCGGGGGGGGGGGGGGAGGGTTGGGAGCTGCTTGTATAGGGTAGGGGGCCTGCCTGGCAGGGGTTGGGAGCTGCTTGTAGAATTTGGGTCGCTGTGTCTGGGGGGGGGGGTTGGGGCCTGTGTCTCAGGGGTGTTGGGAACTGGTTGTACACCTTTGGGTCCTGTCTCAGGGGGGGAGCTACTTGTACACTTTTGGGGTCTGTATTTGAGGGGGGTTGGGAGCTGCTTGTGCACTTTTGGACCTATGTTTAGGCTGGTTGGGAGTTGCTCATGCATTCTAGGTGCCTCCCTTTTGAGAAGGGTTGGGGCCTGCATCTGTGGGTGTTTGGGAGCTGCTTGTACACTATAGGGGCCATGGTCTTGGAGGGGGGTCTGGGCTGTTTATACACCTTTGTGGCCTGTGTTTGGGGGGGGGGGGGGGGCCTGTGCCTGGGGAAGTTGGGAGCTGTTTGTTCACTCTAGGAGCCTCCATTTGGGGGTCTTTGGGGCCTCCCTTTGAGGGGGAGGGAGTTGGGAGTTGGTTGTACACCTCCGCATCCCGTGTCTTGGGGGGGGTGGGGGGAGTGGGACCGGTCTCTGAAGGGGCGGGTTGTGAGCTGCTTGTACACCTGTGTCGGGGGGAGGGTAGGGGGGTTGGCGGGGGTCGGGTCCGGGTCTTGGGCCAGTGTCTGGGTGGAGTCCAGTTCTTGGGAGGGGGTGGTGGGGTAGGAGCTGCTTGTGGGCAGTTGGGGTCTGCATCTGGGTGTGGTTGGTGCCTGCTTGTGTTGGCAGTTTGGGGCCTGCTTGTAGACTTGTGCAGCCTGGGTTTGGGGGCTTTTCTGTAACGTTTGGGGCCTGCATTTTTGCTTTGGGATGCATCTTGAGCTTTTGAGGCCTAGCAGTAGCATTTGGGGCCTGCATCTGGGGCTTTTCTGTAGCATTTTGGTTGCGTATTTGTGATTTGGGGCCTGTATCGTGGATTTTGCCTTTTTTGTAGTTTCCATCTTTGTGTGTGTGTGTTTCGTTGTTGGTTGTCTGGGGTTAGGGGCAGTTTGGGGTTTGGATTAAGGTCAGTGTCATTAGCGTTAGGGGGTTGATAATAAGGGTTAGGGTTGTGGTTAGAGTTGTTAGGTTTAAGGGGAATAAGGATTTCAGGGTAAGGGGATCAAGGTTGTGGGAATAAAAATGTTGTTTTTGCGCAGTTACATCCTGTAGAGGGAAGGAAGGTGGTATTGAGATATGCTTGCAGTGATAAGACAGCTTAACAGTGTGAAATGAGTTCATCTGATTCGTGTCAATATGGAACAATGCTAGGGCCGCATGATATGATGAAAAGTCTGAGAAAACCAGAGTGGTTAATATATATAGTTCTTGTATCTTGCAAAGGAATGGTCCAGCAATTCGGGTCAATAGGGGATAAGAGAACAAAGGGGTTTCAGAATAACTGCTAACTATTACAACTGTTGCATGGGACACTATGCAAGTGTCTGCCATCCAGCCAAGATGGACAAAGGAGATGGACAAGAGAAAAGCCTGGGAGGAAGACTACGAGCCTTCAGTACGAGCGGCCCCCAGAGGGGACTGATACCGGAGACTGATAACGCCTGCACCAGTGGGAGGGTTTGGATTCTGGGAACTAATTAGAATAACCCTGCCTTTTGTAGAAGTAGTAATGAATATGTATTAGCCTAGCAGCATAAAAACCAGCCGCCTGATGTAACTTGTGTGCGTCTTGGTGGAGCAGAGACTCCTGGCGCACCCAGCGCTGCTTGCTTACCTCTATTCATTTAATAAATTGTAAATTTCAATTGCAATCCTATTTGGGACCCAGTCATTTATTACAAGCGGGCGCTCGTCCGGGAGGGCTTTGGTTCCTGATTTCTGGTTTGATCTAGGAGAGGCACCCCCACCATTTGGTGGCTGCTGTTTGAGTCAGGTCGGAACTAATGGCATCTTAAACCTGAATAAAGGTAAGCAAAGTTTCTGATTCTTTTTTTCAGCTCCCTTGCCAGCTGCAGCACTATATTTTGCCCATAATTGTGTGTGTGAAGATCCGAACGAAGATGACGGAGTCGTAAGCATTTAAAGCGTATACCGTTCGGTTGGGTGGGGTTCGGTTGCCTGTGTGTGTAAGAGTGTGACTGAGATGGAACTTAGTTCCGAAGCGATTGTGGAGGTCTTCTAACCGCGGTTCCAATCTCCCGTGAGGGACTTGGCTGGTGAAGGACCGAAGGGATTCCTATAGGATTTGTGGGTGTGTGATAGGTCCTCGACCCCCTGCAAGACACTCTTACTAAGGTAACCAAGGGCTGTGGGAATTGCCAGAGTAAAATTCCTAGATGGGTCAGACAAAATCGAAGACCAGAGACCGGAAGAAAGGGAGCAAATTACCAGTCATACCACCAGAAAGTCCATTAGGAATAACGATTCGAAATTGGAATGATAGGGACCCCAGAAAAGGAAAAAGTAAATTAAAAATGGTCCAGTATTATGTGACAGAATGGCCAAAGGAGCCTTTAAGACTATATGTCTTTTGGCCTGTTTTTGGATCCTTCAAAGACTGGATTTGCCAGGCCTTAAATATCCATGTTAATTCAAAGGAAGCTTTTAGCCAGGAAGAAAGTGATTATGCAGGATTATGGATCAGGAGGACTTCACGTCCTTTTCCAGCCTCAATATTTACACTAAAAGCAGGTAAGAAATTTGAAGAACAAGAAGAACATGAAAAAGAAAAAGAAGATAAACGTGAGCCGTTGGATAAGCTACCACCTCCATATCCTAACAATCCACTCCCGGCGGCTCCCCCTCCGGTGGCTGTGGTATCGCCACCAGTACCACCGTTGCCCCAGCTTCCACCACCAACAGCACCAGAATTAGACCGACCTCCGGCCGCATGCAGGAGAAGTAGGACGGATGTATCTGAGAGGGCTTCTCTATATCCCTTAAGGGAGGTAACTGGTGTATAACTGGTGCGCGTCTTGGTGGAGCAGAGACTCCCGGCGTACCCAGCACTGTTTGCTTACCTCTATTCATTCAGTGAATTGTAAACTTTGATTGTAATCCTATTTGGGACTTTTATTTATTATAACAGACAACCTTGTAAAACGCAGACAACCAGAATCCTTACAGCAATTAGGTGGAAATCACGGCGTAAGAAACATTACCACCTCAAAGAGTAAAAACCTCAAAAGAAATGTGACTTGTAACAGGCCAGCAGCTGTGTATTTTCTGTGAAGCACCAGCTAGATTATGAACCTTGAATAGCACAGTTAAAGGGGAAACAGGGGAGGGTCCCGGTCCTCGGCAGAAAAAAAAAGTGTATAAACTGTGTATGGAATTAGTAGGCACCCTCCTGCTTGTGGGACACCCGCCATTGTAATCTCGAATAATAATGCTACTGTACTGAGATCCTCGACTCAGCCTATGCTATTTGCTACAGATTGATTCAGGGTTTTAAGGTTTCAGGGATTGGGCACTAGGGTTGGGTTTCAGGGTAAGGGGTTTCAGGGTTTATGTTTAGGATTTTAAGGTTTTTAGGGTTGGAGTTTTAACGGTTAGGGTTTTAAGGATTTGGGGGTTAGGGTTTTAAGGGTTTCAGGGTTAGCGTGTTAGGGTATTAGAGTTTTTTGGGTTGTAGTGTTGATATGTTTTTTAGGGTTAGAGTCTTAAGGTTTTATTTTTGGTCAGTTATTTACGGTTAGGGTTTTAAGATCTTTTTTTTGTTTTGTTTTGTTTTGTTTTTTCAGGTTAGGTTCTCCAGGTCCAGGGTTTTGAGTATCCTAATTTTGGGGGTTTGGATTTTGAGCATCTTAATTTTGGGGGTTAGGCTTTTGTGTGCCCTAATTTTTTGGGATCGGCTTTCAAGCATCCTAAGTAGTTGGGTTAGGGTTTTGAGCATCTTAATATTTTGGGTCTGGGTAATGAGCATCCTCAGTTTTCAGGATAGGGTTTTGAGCATCTTAATGTTTCCAGGATAGGGTTTTGAGCGTCCTAATGTTTTGGGTTGGGGCTTTGAGCGTCCTAGTGTTTTTGGGTTAGGGTTTGGAGCGTCCTAAATTTTGAGGATAGGGTTCTGAGCATCTCAGTGTTTCCAGGATAGGGTTTTGAGCGTCCTAAGTATTTGGGATAGGTCTTTGAGCTTCCTAATGTTTTCCGGATAGGGTTTGGAGCATCTTAATGTTTTGGGTTTGGGTTTTGAGCGTCCGAATGTTTTTGGGTTAGGGCTTGGAGCATCCTAATGTTTTTGGGTTAGGGCTTTGAGCGTCCTGTTTTCGGGATAGGGTTTTGAGCGTCCAAAGTTTTTGGGTTTGGGTTTTGAGCATCCAAAGTGTTATAAGTTGCCCCCTTAATTAATTTTCAGAGAGCATTGTATTAATCATAGAAAGGAATTTATTGAGTAAGCAAACATCAAGCAAAACAGCACTGGGCAGCCGGGGAGTCTCAGCTCCGCCAACGGCACGCACCTCACCCCTGCCAGGGTCCCTTTTTATACCTTGCTAATTCTGGGATTACTCAGCACATCCTGGTATATTCTGCGACTGCGCGCACTGTTGCTATGTTCCCTCAACATAACCCTAAAATTAACCGTAACCATTACCCTAACACTTATCCTTACCTAACCCTAACCCTAACCCTTACTCTAACTTTTAACCCTGACCCATAACCTTAGACTTCCCCTACCCTTACCCTTACTCATCCCCTTCCCCTAACCCTTACCCTTACACTTACGGTTACCATTAACCTTACCCGAACACTTACCCTTACCCTATCCCTTACACTAATCCTTATCCATACAACTTCCGCTTACCCTAACACTTAACCTTAACCTAACCCTAACCCTAAACCTTACCTGAACCCTTACCCTGACCCTTACATTAACCCTAACCCTAAAACTTAACCTTAACCTTACCCTTAACCTTAACCTAATACTTACCCTTACTTTTCCCTCACCCTAACCCTAAAATTAACCCTAACCATTACCCCAACACTTACCCTTACCCTAACCCTTACCCTTACCATAACCCATACTCTAACACATACTTCTACCCGTACCCGTACCCTTACCGTAACCCTTACCCTTACCGTTACCGTAACCCTTACCCTTACCCTATCCCTTACCCTTAACCTAACCCTAAACCTTACCCTTATCCTAACACTTACCCTTACCGTAAACCTTACCCTTTCTGCTACACTTACCCTTAGCCTAAATCTAAACCTTACACTTACCCTTAGCCTAACCCTCGCCCTTACCATTACCCATACCCTTATTCTTACCCTTACCGTAACCCTACGGTTACCATTAACCTTACCCTTACCCTAACACTTATCCTTAACCTAACCCTTACCCTAAACCTTACCCCAACCCTTACCCTGACCCTTACATTAACCCTAACCTCTACCCTAAACCTTACACTTACTTTTAACCTTAACCTTACCCTTAACATTAACTTAATACTTACGCATACGTTTTCCTGACTTTAACCCTAAAACTAACCCTTACCCTAACCCTTACACTTACCCTAACCCTAACCCTAACCCTTACTCTAACCCTTACCCTGACCTGTACCCTTACACTTACCCTTACCCTTATACTTACCCTAATTCTTACCCATACCATAACCCATACCCTAACACATACTTGTACCCTTAACCTTACCCTTACCCTTACTCTATCCGTTACCCTTACGCTTACCCTTAACATAAACCTTACCCTTGACCTTACCCTTACCATAAGCCCTACAACAACACTTACATGTACACTTACGCTTACACTTACCCTAGCAATTACTCGTACAATTACCCTTACCCTTACCCTTAACCGAAGCCGAAACCTTAAACCTTACAGTAAACCTTACCCTTTCTGCTACACTTACCCTTAGCCTAAATCTAAACCTTACACTTACCCTTACTGTAACCCTCACCCTTACTGTTGCCAATACCCTTACTCTTACCCTTACCCTAACCCTTCTCCTTACACTTACTGTTACCTTTAACATTACCCTTACCCTAACACTTACACTTATCCTTATCCATACCCTTACCCTTACCCTAATCCTTACCCTTAACCTAACCCTAACCCTAAACCTTACCCCAGCCCTTACCCTGACCCTTACATTAACCCTAACCCTTACCCTAAAAGTTACACTTACTCTTAACCTTAACCTTACCCTTAACTATTACCCTAACACTTACCCTTATGTTTCCCTCACCCTAACCCTAAAATTAACCCTAACCATTACCCTAACACTTACCCTTACCCTAACCCTTACCCTTACCATAACCCATATCCTAACACGTACTTGTAGCCTTAACTTTACCATTCCCCTTACCCTTACCTTTACTGTCTCCGTTACCCTTACACTTACACTTAACATAAACCTTAAAGTTAACCTAACCCTTCTTATAAATGGCTCAGGATTCAAATTAGGATTAAATAAAAAAATAGGATTTATTGAAAGAATATAAAGGAATAGAGGTAAGCAAACAGCGCTGGGTGCACCGGGAGTCTCCGCTCCACCAGGACGCACACCAGTTACATCAAGCAGCTGATTTTTATGCTCCTAGACTAATACATATTCATTACTACTTCTAAAAAAAATAGATTATTAAAATTAGCTTCCGGGGTGCAGTCCCTCCTACTGGAGCATGCGCAGTCTCCTCTGGGGTCTCTTCTGGGGGTCTCTAGGGGTCTTTCATGCTGAAGGCTCGTAGTCTTCCTCTCCCCCTTTGTACTTACTTGGCACCATACCAAGTTTATAGAACATTCTCTTCAAGACTTGTCTCCCAGCCGTCCTTCAGCTTCTTTTTCCTTCCTCTTAATCTCTCGGCCCCCCTAACCAGATACCAAAGATCCGCATAGTATCCCATAACAGTCACTAGTTGTTATCAGTTGTTCTGAAACTCCCAGACATCAAACACAAACAGCTTCACGAGTAATTAAAACATTCTTCCCCAGCCATTCACAGACACATCTATAGCAGTGTTAGAAATAGAAGTCCGGAATAACAAAAGCAAACAGGTTCATAAATTTAAGGAGTGATAAATTGACTAGAATGAGGGGGAGACTGGGACACACTGCAGCTGAGGTTCAAGAATTAAATTGCCAGTGCAGGGCCCAGAGGCAGACAGGATTCAAACAGAATTGTTGTTTATGGACACGAATTGTTAAAACATTCCTCACAATCCCTTATCTTCTTTTTAACATCCCCAATTCGTGTCTCTTCTGTTATTAATAATTGGATTTCATCAGTTTGTTCTTGGAGGGTCCAATTCTTAAGCATCATAATTGACATATTCCCTTCTTTTTTTAATGAAGTTATTACAAATGTACTATTTATCACCCGGTGTATTAATAATGTAAGACAAGGTATCATACAAGGTACAAATAATAACGTAATTACACCACATAACAATAAAAATAACACTCTTTTGACCCATGGTCCACCAGGCAGCCATGAAAATAAATCCCATTCCATATCCTTCCAGGTTTGTGTTTGCTCGCTCACCTCCCCCCTCCTTCTCTGGGATGGGAGAGAGAAATGGGAAAGTGAAGCCTGTGAGTTGAGATAAAAACAAGAAGATAATAACAATAATGATGATAATAGTACTACTAGTAATAATGTGTACGAAACAAGTGATGCACAATGCAATTGCTCACCACCTGCTGTCCGATGCCCAACCTAACCCCGAGCAGTCCAGCCCTCCTCCCAGCCTGCCTGCTGGCAGGACAGTGAGAAGCTGAATTTGGCTTGGTCCTTGGCTTGGTGTAAGCACTGCTCTGTAACAATTAAAAACAATTAAAACATCAGCATATTATTAACATTCTTCTCATCCTAAACCAGAACATAACATTCTATCAGTTACTAGGAAGAAACACCTTTTCATCAATCTTTAAACAGTAATTACTAAAGTTAAATTTTCCACAGACTTCTCCTTCTTGTGCTAGCAAACAATCCAAAGCTAGGCAATTTTGATACAAAGCAGTTCTCATCTTTATAACTCATTTAGATCAGTTCTCATCATTTATAACTATTTCTATTACAGCTAATAACCTAATTATTCTATTAAGTATATATACTGAGGTCCTATAGCCCCAGGATCTGTCTTCTGCCCATGTAGCTGGATCATAATAGGCAAACGCCTTCAGGGTCGATTCAGGCTTGTGTTACCGTTCGGCCTGTCAGGGTGATCCAGCTCCTGTAAAACGAATCCCAATTTTATATAGGTTTAAAAAAGAGGTTTTTTATGTTATTTTCTCGGGACAACCTGATCTTAGTGTGGGAGAAGTCCGGTCGAGGCCCTCTCATTCGGCAGTCAATACCGATAGGGGTTGGCTCCCTCGGTAGACCATACACACCACAGTGGAGGGTCCTGCCCCAGTCTTGCCTTCTCCCTTTTCTCCCTTTAGGCTTGTCCTTTTTATTTGGCATCCTTAATTCATGCAGAGCCTCGTTGCCAGAATATTAGTTCTCCCTTAGCTTGAGTTTCAGTTTCCCAGGAGCGGACTCAACCCTCCAAGTTTCAGTAGTTACTGGTCCTTTTATTCTGGATGCGTGGGTCCCTTTCTGCAGTTCTCACAGCTGTTTCAGTAGTCAGTAAAACAAGGTACAGTCCCTCACATCGAGGGTTCAGTGATTCTTCCCTCCCGTGGCTGCTTGTTGAAACACTTTATTTTTTATCTTCTGACAAGTTAAATAACAGTTATTTAATTTGCTTTGCCGTATGGCCCTTTCCAGGTTCCTGTAGCAGGATTCATCTGATAGCCTTTCAGGTTGATACAGATTTGACTACAGGGTTTTGGCATTCATCACTATCTCCACAGTTTCACAGCTGGACAGTCACATTCATTTATGTTGCATTCCTTCAGGGGCTCATCACCCCAGTCCTTGCAGTCTCTCTGCTGGTTACACACTTTATTGATATCTATGCATTCTCCACTTCTGCACTTGAATTTGCCAGGTCCAGAGCACTGAATAACATTGTTACAGTTTGCTTCATCAGTGCCATCCAGACAGTCTCTCACACCACTGCACTGCCTACTCCCATGGACACAGTTCACATCTGAACTGGTCTGGCCTACAGGTCCAGGAAGGGCAGTTAATTTCATCTCTTCCATCCTTACAGTAAGGATCTCTATCACATCGCCACAATTCTCTTCATCTTCTCCACTGTCACAGTCTTTTTCACCATCACATTTCCATGACACTGTTCTCATATGACACAGCTCAGCACTTTCATCAGACCCATCTTCACAATCCAGATCCCCATCACACTGCCATCTGTTTGGCACACACTGACCACCGTTGCACACAAAGTCAGATTCAGCACACATCTTCTTCACACATCTTCTTCACACAAACACTCTCATCACTGCCATCTGAGCAGTCTTCACATTTTACTCTAGCACCGTCGGCAGCAGTGCACAGTCAGGCGAAGGCGAGCAGCAGGCAGAGCGCCTCGCCTCGCACCGTCACCTGTGTCACTTATACTACTCCTATTACCCATGCTGTTAGTGTCAGTGGCATCCTCCTTTTCTTTTTGCCACTGACCATTCACCACAAATGGATGAGACACATGATTACTAGTTAGGAAAGAGAGTGTAACGTCTGCTATATGGCTGCAGGCAGTGCCAGCTGCAACCTTAGGTTTGTGAAAGAGCCTGCTGGTGGTCATTTGGCAGTGTAATCTGCGTCTCTGCACTCCTGCCCTGCAATAGAGCTTAGTCGTCATTAGTAACAGTTATAACACCGATCTGGGGACTAATAGTCTTTTTTGCATTGCAAGATAAACCTTTTATAAAAAGAATGCTAGAGTGAAGCAGCACAGCCGCTGCTGCCGCTGCCTCCATGGTTACGTCAGACAGGCTGCAGGGTCCTGATGTCCGCCCCTCTGCTCTGTGCCGACTGGCCACACGGTGAGGGTCGGCTACCGGTGTCCACTGACGCCTCTGGTCTCCCGTAGCAACTCGATCTTGGATGTCCCGCAATTACTTCAATTCCCCGCGTTTTCCGGCTTCTGTCCGGTCTATTCTGTGTCTCAGAGCCGTCCGTGGCTCTGCAGCGTCTCTCAGGGCTCTCTCCATCCAGTGGTAGTCCCTCCGTAGTGTCTCGGGTCTCCCAGCGCCACTCCAGTCTCTCAGCACCGCTCCGGTCTCTCGGCCTGTTCAGGTCTCAGCGAGTCCAGGTCTCGGCCTGTGCAGGCCTCATATGTTGCAGAAAGCATGTCATATCATGCTCCTGCCTTTTTCTTGTCACAGTCAAAACATTTAAGAGCAAAAATAGGATACACAAGATACACAAGATACACTGGGCACCACCACTCAAAACTTGGATAAAACAGCACTTCTTTTCAGTCTGTCAAGCACTTCGTTCGTCTCTGCCCACTCCCCTTGTGGAGAGTACGGAACAACGGATCGGAACTCTGCACTCGCTTTGCAGCAACGCTGCGTCTCACTCACACAGCACAATCGCACACGGAGGCCTCCAGCACATCTCATTCATACCACAGGAATATAATTTAGAATGATAACCAACCAAACAAGTATTGTCTCTGACTGTGTTCTTCGTGAAGTGACTTGTAACACTTTGTTTCAAACCCTTACATTTACACAAATACTTTCAACACAAAATACATACAATATGCAAATATTACAATATACAAAATGTCAACACAAAATACATACATAAAAACACATACAATTATTAACACTCCAGTTAGTATCCCTCCAGCAGCTGAAAACATACCGTTTGTCTGCAGTTTCAGGAGATCTTTGCTCCTGCGGTGAGCAGCTGAGAGTGGAGTCCCCTCCGAGCAAAAACGCTCAGGGTGCACCTAGGGGCGTCCGCGCTGCAGCCGATCCCGCAGCCGAGCAGAGTGTCTCCTGCCTGGCTCACCAAAATGACTCACAGAAAGCTGACTCCACAATCAGTAAGATTGTAAAGTAGGTATGTTTACTCAGTTCCATGCAGCACGGGGCGGGTAGTCCCACCAAAGTCGTGCACGCCTAACGTGGCAAATTGCTCTAGTAAAGAGTTACATATACATGAACATTCCTATACATATACATATTCCTAAGCTGTCCCTTTGTGAGCAGTCCTCCTTATCTCAGACCCCTTGATTAAAGTCCGAACCATGAGGTTGTTTTTGATCTGGTTCTCGGGGTCCGAGAGGCTCCTGTTATCTGGTGGTATAAGTGCAGCACAGGCACAAATGTAGCACATATTCATTCTTAATCAATTGCTCTCAAATTTCTAATTCCAATGTTTCAGCTTGCTCTTTTCTGGATCCATGGGTATTCTACTATTAATGTTCAAAGCCTGACAGACCCCGTCCTCCGTGGATCAAAATACATGGGGTCTTAAGAGTTCTTTTGGTCATTCTATCATATAATACAGGATCATTTTTAATTTACTCTTTAATTTTCTGGGGCCCCTATTGTTCCAATTTCTAATCATTATTCGTAATGGACTTTTTGGTCATATATCTGGTAATTTGCTCCCTTTCTGGTCCTTGGTCTTCGATTTTATCTGACCCATCCGGGAATTTTACTAGTGGCAATTCCCACAGTCCTAGGTTGCCCCTAGTGAGAGTGTCTTGCAGGGGGTTTAGGACCTATCACCCACCCACGTATCCCTCTCTTCACCAGCCCAGCACCCCCGACAGGAGATTAGAACTGGTGAGAAAACAAAAAGACCTCCACACGGACTTTAGAAGTCTCAGTTACACTCTCACACACAAACACTAGCAACCGCACCTTTACCCAACCGGACGGTATCTTACGAATCAGTCGAATTCATCCAGAATCCAACTGGACGGTATCCACAAGCATCTCTGCTGTCTTCTATGAAAGAATATAAAGGAATAGAGGTAAGCAAACAGCGCTGGGTGCACCGGGAGTCTCCGCTCCACCAGGACGCACACCAGTTACATCAAGCAGCTGATTTTTATGCTCCTAGACTAATACATATTCATTACTACTTCTAAAAAAAATAGATTATTAAAATTAGCTTCCGGGGTGCAGTCCCTCCTACTGGAGCATGCGCAGTCTCCTCTGGGGTCTCTTCTGGGGGTCTCTAGGGGTCTTTCATGCTGAAGGCTCGTAGTCTTCCTCTCCCCCTTTGTACTTACTTGGCACCATACCAAGTTTATAGAACATTCTCTTCAAGACTTGTCTCCCAGCCGTCCTTCAGCTTCTTTTTCCTTCCTCTTAATCTCTCGGCCCCCCTAACCAGATACCAAAGATCCGCATAGTATCCCATAACAGTCACTAGTTGTTATCAGTTGTTCTGAAACTCCCAGACATCAAACACAAACAGCTTCACGAGTAATTAAAACATTCTTCCCCAGCCATTCACAGACACATCTATAGCAGTGTTAGAAATAGAAGTCCGGAATAACAAAAGCAAACAGGTTCATAAATTTAAGGAGTGATAAATTGACTAGAATGAGGGGGAGACTGGGACACACTGCAGCTGAGGTTCAAGAATTAAATTGCCAGTGCAGGGCCCAGAGGCAGACAGGATTCAAACAGAATTGTTCTTTATGGACACGAATTGTTAAAACATTCCTCACACCCTTATCATAAGCCATACAACAACAGTTACATGTACACTTACGCTTGCACTTACCCTAGCAATTACTCGTACAATTACCCTTAACCTTACTATTAAGCTAACCCTAAACCTTACCCTTATCCTAACACTTACCCTTATCCTAAACCTTACCCTTTTTGCTACACTTACCCTTTGCCTAATTCTAAACCTTACCCTAACCCTCACCCTTACCCTTACCATTATACTTACTTTTACCCTTGACCTAAACCTTACCCCAACCCTTACCCTGACCCTTACATTAACCCTAACCCTTACCCTAACCCTAACTCTAATCCTAACCCTTAACCTAAACCTTACACTTAATCTTACCTTTAACCTTACCCTTAAACTAATACATACCCTTACCTTTCCCTCACCATAACCCTAAAATTAACCGTAACCATTACCTGAACACTTATCCTTACCTAACCCTAACCCTTACTCTAACTTTTACCCTGAGCCGGACCCTTAGACTTCCCCTTCCCCTTTCCCTTACTCTTCCCCTTACCCTAACCCTTACCCTTACACTTACGGTTACCATTTACCTTACCCTTACCCTAACACTTAACCTTAACCTAACCCTTACCCCAACCCTTACCCTGACCCTTACATTAACCCTAACCCTTACCCTAAACCTTACCCTTACTCTTAACCTTAACCTTACCCTTAACATTCACCTAATACTTACGCATAGATTTTCCTGGCTTTAACCCTAAAACTAACCCTAACCATTACCCTAACACTTAACCTTACCCCAACCCTAACCCTTACTCTAACCCTTACCCTGACCTGTACCCTTACACTTACCCTTACCCTTATACTTACCCTAATTCTTACCCATACCATAACCCATAACCTAACACATATTTGTACCCTTAACCTTACCGTTACCCTTAACCTTACCCTTACCCTTACTCTATCCCTTACCCTTACCCTTACGCTTACCCTTAACATAAACCTTACCCTTGACCTTACCCTTACCATAAGCCATACAACAACACTTACATGTACACTTACGCTTGCACTTACCCTAGCAATTACTCGTACAATTACCCTTAACCTTACTATTAAGCTAACCCTAAACCTTACCCTTATCCTAACACTTACCCTTATCCTAAACCTTACCCTTTCTGCTACACTTACCCTTTGCCTAATTCTAAACCTTACCCGAACCCTCACCCTTACCTAAATCTAACTAAAATCTAACCATTACCCTAACCCCTCACCCTTACAATATACATATTTTTACCCTTTACCTAAACCTTTACCCCAACCCTTACCTTGACCCTTACATTAACCCTAATCCTTACACTAAACCTTACACTTACTCTTAACCTTAACCTTAGCTGTAACCTAATACTTACTCTTACGTTTCCCTCACCCTAAACCTAAAATTAGCCTAACCATTACCCTAACACTTACCCTTACTCTAACCCTTACCATGAACTTAAGTGTAAGTGTTAGGATAACGTTAACCTTAAGGGTGACCCTTAAGCTTATCCTTAATGTTTATGGTTAGGTTAAGGGTAATTGTACGAGTAATTACTAGGATAAGTGTAAGCGTAAGTGTACATGTAAGTGTTGATGTATGGCTTATGGTAAGGGTAAGGTAAAGGGTAAGGTTTATGTTAAGGGTAAGCGTAAGGGTAACGGATAGAGTAAGGGTAAGGGTAACGGTAAGGTTAAGGGTAAAAATATGTGTTAGGGTATGGGTTATGATATGGGTAAGAGTTAGGGTAATGTAAGGGTAAGGGTGAGTGTAAGGGTATGGGTCAGGGTAAGGGTTAGAGTAAGGGTTAGGGTTAGGGTAAGGGTAAGTGTTAGAATAATGGTTAGGGTTAATTTTAGGGTTAGGGTGAGGGAAACGTAAGGGTAAGTATTGGGTTAAGGTAAGGGTAAGTGTAAGGTTTAGATTTAGGCTAATGGTAAATGTAGCAGAAAGGGTAAGGTTTACGATAAGGGTAAGTGTTAGGGTTAGGGTAAGTGTAAGGTTTAGATTTAGGCTAAGGGTAAGTGTAGCAGAAAGGGTAAGGTTTACGGTAAGTGTAAGTGTAAGGATAAGGTTAAGGTTTAGGCTTACGTTAAGGGTAAGGGTAATGCTTTGGCAAGGGTACGAGTAAGGGTAAAGGTAAGGGTTACGTTAAGGGTAAGGGTACTGGTAGAAGTATGTGTTAGAGTACGGCTTATGGTAAGGGTACAAGTAGCTCCCCCCCCAGAGACAGGACCCAAAGGTGTACAACCAGTTCCCAACAGCCCTGAGACACAGGCCCCAACCCCCCCCCCAGACACAGGGCCCCAAATTCTACAAGCAGCTCCCAACCCCTGCCAGGCAGGCCCCCTACCCTATACAAGCAGCTCCCAACCCTCCCCCCCCCCCCCGAGGGAGGCCCCCAAGGCCCCCACAAACACAGGCCCCTACAGTGTACAGGCAGCTCCCAGCCACCCCCAGATGCTGGCCCCAAAGTTGTACAAACAGCTCCCAGCCACCCTGCAGAAACAGATTCCTACATTGTACAAGCAGTTCCCAGCCCGCTAGACACAGGCCCTGACCCCCCACACATGCAGGCCCCAAAGGTGTACAAGCAGCTCCCACCCCTCCCCCAGACGCAGGTCCCAAGCCCCCCCCCCCCCAAACACAGGCCCCTACAACCAGCACCCAACCCCCTACCCCCGATGCCAGGCCCAAAGGTGTAGAAGCAGCTCCAAACCTCCTCCCTCAACCCAGGCTCCAACAGTGTACAAGCACCTCCCAACCAACCCTCCCCTTCCCCCCCCCCGACACAGGCTCCAAAGGAATACAAAGAGCTCCCACCCCTCCCCCAGAAGCAGGTCTCAACCCCCCCCCCCCCCAGAAGCAGGCCCCAAAGGTGTAGAGTCAGCTCCCAACCCCCTCAATGCTGGCCCCAAGGGTCTACAAGCAGCTCCCCCCTTGCCCCCAGATACCGGCCCCCAGACACAGACCCCAAAAGCCTAATCACAGGCCCTGAACTCTAGAGGCAGGCTCCAAAACCCAGGACAAAGCCCCACTGGTTCGAGACAGGGCCCAAATCCCAGACACAGGCCCCAAACGCTAAACATATGCCAAAAAAAGTATTAGTGCTGGTGCCAAATGTTACAGACAGGCCCAAAAGCCCGAGATGCTAAAGGCTGAGACGTAACTTGGCTTTCTGAACTACTGGAAAGCAGCTTTCATTCTCAGATAATTGTGTGAAGGCTGATTAAGGAGCTATTGGGGAGGCAAGGACAATCCCCAGACAAGGACTGTATATCTCTAAACAAGATACTGGAACTCATGATAAGGAAGCGGCAGGCAGACAGAGAAACGAATGTAATGACTATAACTCTCGAAACTGGACATTGGAATTCATTATAAAGATACAACAAACGGGAGAATTGGCAACAACCAGCTCTTGCAATTAAGAAACATGCCAATTCAGCAGATTCCTGACCAAAGGTGAAAAGTACACTGTGAGGAAGACTCGGGGTCTTCCTCCCAAAGACCCCTGCCCACATCCCAAAGACCCCTGCCCACAATTCTTGGAAGGCTCTGCGCAGGCGCAAGGTGCCAAAAGGCTAATTAGCATGAGAAGCGAGGGAAGGCGGGGATAGGTAATGCATATGTCTAGGTGCTTGTAGAATATTGATAGATTGATTGTATAAATTCAAGACTGCTTTCTGCTTTGGGTATGCACGATAGGTGGAGAGATCCCCCGTGCATCCAGCGCTGCAATAAAGAATATACCACTTAAAGGAATTTCGGCTTCGATCTTTGAATCAATTTGGCGACCCAGATGGGACAACCTCTCTGCCGGACTGCAGGACCCGCTGGGAACAGGACTCCCTAGGGTACCCCCGGGATTTCCCGGAGGGACTCCTCGACTCACCGGATCACTGCGGAGGCAGACAAGGACCCCATCATTGTAAGTGAGTATATTCTTTATTCTGGTTTGGTTTTCTGGTAGACCGGTCATCTGGAACTGTCTGTAAGTCAGAAGGTGATCTTCTGCGAGGCAGTGTTTGGTATATACTTTGTGGTTAGCACCATAAGTACATGTTTGGGGACCTTAAGGAAGGAGCTCGCTTTAAGGTCCATCTGGAATTGTGTTGTCTATTTCGGTTTTCTGACTCATGGAGTATGGTATTTAACTCTGGTTATTGTTACTGCGATTTTGGCTATTTTCCTGGTGGTAATAGTAGGTTCGTGGCATTGTTATAAGAAAGATATCGTTACGGTGTTACACAGTTTGGTTTTCTGACTTATCGCATGTGGAATTTGACTCTGACTATTGTTACTGTGATTTTGGCAATATTGCTGGTAATAGTAGTTTTGTGGCATCGCTACTGAAAGATATTGCGTGCCCGTATTTTTGTGAGTGATACGTTTTGTGATACGCTTTTGTAAGTAACATGTGTATTCTGAAAGTGTAAACGGGAAACGGGGGGGGCAAACAAGCAGTGAAATTTTAAAGAAAAGTGTGTTAGGATGTGTTTTAAGTCACTGGAAGGATATTGGAGGATCTGCCGGTGGAAGTGTGAACAGGAAAACATTGATAAAATATCGTAATCAGTGGTGGCCGCTTTATAAGCTGGAATGTGGAGAAAAGTGGCCCCTAAATGGAACTTTAAACTATAATATTTTGCTACAGTTAATGTTGTTTTTTGAGAAGCAGAACAGGATGAAATGTTGTATACTGATGTTTCAGCATCTTGGTGGGAAAAGGTAGGGAATTAAGTTGGCCCCTGACTGAACCTTTGATGTTGGCATTAGAGAAGTACAGGCTGGAGAAAGATAAAGGAAGTGTTAAAAGGGTTGTTGAAAGTGTTAAAGGTGTTTGAAGTTGAATGAGCAGGGAAAGAGGATGTAGGAATGTTAATAGTTCTGCCTCTGCCCGAGGCAGAGATCTTAAAATCATGGGTGTTAGCCCTTTAGGGCAAAGGGACCATGATCGGTCCGAGAGAGTTGTCACAGAAACAGAAAAGAGGTCAACTCTTAAAACAACCTGAGTTCATGTGCGAGCTCAGATTGCTGATGGGACCGTTCAGGGAACTGTGGACAATTGCATTCCCCTGACCGACCCCCACTAAGACCCGAATCATCCTGAAAATCATGAACGGTTAAGTAAATACTAAAACCTGGATGAATTGGGAATTGAGAATATGCTTCCAACAAGGTCTAAAAGAAAGCCCTATGGAATTTTTGGACCAACTCTGAAATGTAATGAAAATAAATAAATAAATAAATAAATAAATAAATAAAACAAAACGGTTTGGACCTGGCTTTGGAGGACAAATTGACTAGCCTTTTCCTAGGGTAATCAACCCCTGATTTCAACAGGAATAACGGGGACCTGGGGAATCTACCCTAGCGGATCCTCCACTGGTTATAATGAAGCTAGGGGAGGAATGGAAGTGAAATTTCTTATTGCTATGGGGCAACGTATTCAGTTCTAAATCAAGCATTAATGCCTTCACAGAATTATTATGTTAGGGTAAAAGGTGTGTCGTGGTTTAACCCGGCCGGCAGCTAAACACCACGCAGCTGTTCGCTCCCCCTCCCCCTCCCTCTCTGGGACGGGGGAGAGAAATGGAAAGTGAAGCCTGTGAGTTGAGATAAAGACAGTTTAATAAGACAAAATAATAATAATAATAATAATAATAATAATAATAATAATAATAATAATAATAATAATAATAATACAATGATGATAATAGTACCACTACTAATGATGTGTACAAACAAGTGATGCACAATGCAATTGCTCACCACCCGCTGACCGATGCCCAGCCTAACCCCGAGCAGTCCGGCCCCCTCCCCCTGGCTAGCCACCCCTATGTATTGTTTAGCCTGACGTCAGATGCTATGGAATACCCCTTTGGCTAGTTTGGGTCACCTGTCCTGGGTCTGTCCCCTCCCAGCTCTTACTGCACCCCCAGCCTGCCTGTTGGCAGGACAGAGCAAGAAGCTGAGATGTCCTTGGCTTGGTATAAGCATTGCTCTGCAACAATTAAAACATTGGGGTGTTACCAGCACTCTTCTCACCCTAAGCCAAAACATAGCATTCTCCCAGCTACTAGGAAGAAAATTAACTCTGTTCTAACTGAAACCAGGACAAGGTGTAACCGAAAAGGCTTATTTTTGTGAACCTTTGAAGTACAAGTTAGGGAAACAATGGGGCATACACAGATTTTTATCTATGCCTAGCTCCTCATGGGCACTCTTAGGTAGAGATTTATTAGAGCAAGTAGGAGCAGAAATTGTCTTTGAAAAAGGGAAAATGGAATTAAGAACAGGAGAAGAACAACTAATAAATGTGTTAAGCTTGGCACTAATACAAACTGACCCTAAAAGTGAAATACCTTTAGAGATCACAGATCAAGTATGTCCAGGAGTTTGGGCTACCGAAGTCCCTGGAAGAGCTAAAAATGTGACCTTAATAATTATTAAATTAAAGCCAGGAGAGAAACCCGTTAAGGTTAAGTAATATCCTTTGAGGATAGAAGATAGGAAAGGAATTAAAGAGATAATTGATCAATTTTTACAGTATGGATTATTGATTGAATGCGAATCAGAATCCAATGCACCCATATTGCCAATTAAAAAGGCAGATGAAAAAGCTATAGGCTAGTTCAGGATTTGAGGGCCATAAATAAAATCACTGAGGATATACATCCAGTAGTGGCAAACCCTTATACTTTGCTGACTAAATTAAAGAATAGTCAAGTCTGGTTTACCGTACTGGATTTAAAAGATGCCTTCTTCTGCCTAGGCTTAGCCACAGAAAGCCAAAACCTATTCGCCTTTGAATGGGAAAATCCCGATTCAGGCAGAAAGACGCAGCTTACGTGGACATTACTACCTCAAGGATTCAAGAATAGCCCCACTAGTTTTGGAAACCAATTAGCAAGGGAACTCGAAACATGGATACCTCCGGACACTGAAGGTGCTTTGTTACAATATGTAGATGATCTCTTAATAGCTACCGAGACTAAAGGGAGTTGGATTCAATGGACTATAAGTCGTCTTAATTTTCTGGGTTTAAATGGATATCAAGTCTCTTGACAGAAAGTCCAGCTGGCTCAACAAAGTGTGACCTATCTGGGATTTGACATTTCGGAAGGACAACGAGAACTAGGAACTGAACATAAGGAAGTCATTTGCCGGACTCCAGAACCTCAAATGGTAAAGGAGCTACAAAGCTTTTTAGGAATGACAGGTTGGTGTCGCCTTTGGATTTATAATTATGGACTATTGGTAAAGCCTCTATGTGAATTGATAAAGATTAACCAGTCAAAGTTAGTCTGGACTGGAGAAGCACAAAAAGTCTTTAAACAACTTAAACAAGAATTGATGATTTTGAAATATCAAGCAATATTGGTAGAACAGGACGACGTGGAAATTGTGATAATTCATATTGTGAATCTAGCCTCTTTTCTTAGTGATGCTCCGGCACAAGCTGCGATTCACGATTGTTTAGAAACTCTAGAGACTGTGTATTCCAGCCGACCAGACCTTAAGGAGGAGCCCATGGAAGATGCGGAAGAAACTTGGTTCACGGATGGGAGCAGTTTTGTTACGCAAAGACAACATAAAGCTGGATATGCTATAACAACTACTCAGCAGGTAATCGAGTCTAAGCCTTTACCCCCTGGAACATCAGCTCAAAAGGCGGAGATAGTTGCTCTCACGAGAGCATTGGAACTGGCAGCGGGAAAAAGGGTAAATATTTGGACAGATTCTAAATATACATTCGGCGTGGTACATGCTCATGGAGCAATTTGGAAAGAACATGGATTGCTGACCGCTCAGTGAAAACACAAAGTATGCTGAAGAAATTTTAAAATTGTTAGAGGCTGTAAAACAACCAGAAAAGGTAGCTATCATGCATTGTCAGGGACACCAAAAGGGGAACAGCGATTTTGAAATTGGAAAATCGATTGGCAGAGGCTAAGCAGGCAGCTGAAATAACTGAGGTGAAGGCATTGTCTTTGATACCAGACGGTAAAATCCAAACTATATCCAAATTATACAAAAGAAGACTTAAAATTAATTGAAGATTTGAAAGGTAAAATGAAACCAGATGGATGAGTATATTTAAAAGATAACCCCATAGTAATACCCTCTAGTTTGACATGGCCCATAGTTCTTACAGAACACAATAAAACGCATTAGGGAGCTGGCACACTGCATAAGAGCCTGAGTCAGACATTAGTGGGACGATATGATAAAACAAGTAACTCAACAATGTAGCATTTGCTTACACAATAACCCCAATACCAAGGATAGAATAAAATTTGGAATTTTTCCTTTACCGATTGGTAAAGGAAATTATTCGGGGCAACAGTGGCAAATTGATTTTTCAGAACTCCCTAGAAAAGGGGGGTATCATTATTTACTGGTTCTGACTGACACGTTTTCAGGAAGGCCTGAAGCCTTTCCCTGTCGAACAAACAAAGCAAGAGAAGTGGTTAAAGTCTTGTTAAATGAAATAATACCATGCTTTGGGATTCTAGTAGCAATGTCTTCTGATAGAGTTTCACATCTTTGTGCACAAGTGGTAGAACAGATAAGTAAGATTCTAAAGATAGATTGGCAACTGCATACTCCTTATAGACCACAGGCAAGTGGACAGGTAGAAAAAATGAACCATTTAATTAAACAATAAATAGCTAAAATTGGATAAGAAGCTAATTTGTCATGGCCTCAATCCCTCCCTTTAGCATTACTTGGAATTAGAGTTAAACCTAGAATAAAAGGAAATTTGAGTCCCTTCAAAATCTTATATGGAAGGCCATAGCAATTTCTATTTAGTGGAGAGGACCTAACGCAGTTAGGATCAGAATATTTATATGCTTATATAACTGAACTTCAGAAACAATTAAATAAAGTACTTACATTTGTTTTAGGGACCAGGGCTAGAGGGTTGGATCAACCAATCCACCCCTTTAAGCTCGGGGATTATATATATATAAAGACTTTGTCAGGACAACCCGTGCAGGAAAAATGGAAGGAAAGTGGATGGGAGCATACCAAGTATTACTGACAACACACACCGCCATTAAGATTAAGAAGCAAGCAGCTTGGATCCACAATTCAAGGGTGAAGAAGGCCCCGGCGAGGATATGGACCACCACTCCAATTGGACCAACAAAATTACGGTTTTCCAGATCCTAATGATTGCAGGGGTGCGGTTCTCGGATTTGGGGTGGGCAACTTGGGATGAGAACTTACACCTGACCTTAATACAAACAATTTCTCAAGTAACTAATAAGACGAACTGTTGGGTATGCACCCATCTGCCACAGCATGGGAATAAGGGTGTATCGTAACCCTTACCCAAACCCTAACCTAACCCTTACCCCAACCCTTACCCTGACCCTTACATTAACCCTAACCCTAACCCTATCCCTAACCCTAACCCAAACCCTTACTCTAACCCTAAGCCTTATCCTAAACCTTACACTTAATCTTATCTTTAACCTTACCCTTAAACTAATACATACCCTTACGTTTCCCTCATCATAACCCTAAAATTAACCATAACCATTACCCTAACACTTCTCCTTACCTAACCCTAACCCTTACTCTAACTTTTACCCTGAGCCAGAACCTTAGACTTCCCCTACCCCTTCCCCTTACTAATACCGTTACCCTAACCCTTACCCTTACACTTACGGTTACCATTAACCTTACCCTTACCCTAACACTTACCCTTACCCTATCCCTTACACTTATCCTTATCCATACAACTTACGCTTACCCTAACACTTAACCTTAACCTAACCCTAACCCTAAACCTTACCTGAACCCTTACCCTGACCCTTACATTAACCCTTACCCTAAAACTTACACTTAACCTTAACCTTCCCCTTAACCTTAACCTAATACTTACCCTTACTTTTCCCTCACCCTAACCCTAAAATTAACCCTAACCATTACCCCAACACTTACCCTTACCCTAACCCTTACCCTTACCATAACCCATACTCTAACACATACTTCTACCCGTACCCGTACCCTTACGGTAACCCTTACCCTTACGGTAACCCTTACACTTATCGTAACCCTTACCCTTACCGTTACCGTTACCGTGGCCCTTACCCTTACCCTTACCCTTACCCTTACCCTTACCCTTACCCTTACCCTAACCCTAAACCTTACCCTTATCCAAACACTTACCCTTACCGTAAACCTTACCCTTTCTGCTACACTTACCCTATGCCTAAATCTAAACCTTACACTTACCCTTAGCCTAAACCTCACCCTTACCCTTACCCATACCCTTATTCTTACCCTTTCCCGAACCCTTACCTTTACACTTACGGTTACCATTAACCTTACCCTTACCCTAACACTTATCCTTAACCTAACCCTTACCCCAACCCTTACCCTGACCCTTACATTAACCCTAACCCTTACCCTAAACCTTACACTTAATCTTAACCTTAACCTTACCCTTAACATTAACCTAATACTTACGCATACGTTTTCCTGACTTTAACCCTAAAACTAACCCTAACCATTACCCTAACACTTAACCTTACCCTAACCCTAACCCTAACCCTTTCTCTTACACTTACCCTGACCTGTACCCTTACACTTACCCTTACCCTTATACTCACCCTAATTCTTACCCATACCCTAACACATATTTGTACCCTTAACCTTACTGTTACCCTTAACCTTACCCTCACCCTTACACTATCCGTTACCCTTACGCTTACCCTTAACATAAACCTTACCCTTGACCTTACCCTTACCATAAGCCATACAACAACACTTACATGTACACTTACGCTTGCACTTACCCTAGCAATTACTCGTACAATTACCCTTAACCTTACTATTAAGCTAACCCTAAACCTTACCCTTATCCTAACACTTACCCTTATCCTAAACCTTACCCTTTCTGCTACAATTACCCTTTGCCTAATTCTAAACCTTACCCGAACCCTCACCCTTACCTAAATCTAACTAAAATCTAACCATTACCCTAACCCCTCACCCTTACAATATACATATTTTTACCCTTTACCTAAACCTTTACCCCAACCCTTACCTTGACCCTTACATTAACCCTAATCCTTACACTAAACCTTACACTTACTCTTAACCTTAACCTTAGCTGTAACCTAATACTTACTCTTACGTTTCCCTCACCCTAACCCTAAAATTAACCCTAACCATTACCCTAACACTTACCCTTACCCTAACCCTTACTCAAACCCTTACAATGACCCGTACTTTTACACATACCCTTACACTTACCCTTACTCTAAAACTTACACTAACCCTTACCCTTAACTAAATCTAACCCTTACACTAAACATCATCCTTACCCTTACCATTATCCCTTCTCTTACCCTTATCCTAAACGTTTCCCAAACCCTTACCCTTACATTAAACCTAACCCTTACCATAACTCTTAACCTTATCCTTAAACTTAACCTAATACTTACCCTTATGTTTCCCTCACCCTAAACCTAAAATTAGCCTAACCATTACCCTAACACTTATCCTTACTCTAACCCTTATCCTCAACTTAAGTGTAAGTGTTAGGATAACGTTAACCTTAAGGGTGACCCTTAAGCTTATCCTTAATGTTTATGGTTAGGTTAAGGGTAATTGTACGAGTAATTGCTAGGATAAGTGTAAGCGTAAGTGTACATGTAAGTGTTGATGTATGGCTTATGGTAAGGGTAAGGTTTATGTTAAGGGAAAGCGTAAGAGTAATGGATAGAATAAGGGTAAGTGTAACGGTTAAGTGTTAGGGTAATGGTTAGGGTTAATTTTAGGATTAGGGTGAGAAAAATGTAAGGTTAAGTACTAGCTTAAGGTTAAGTGTAAGGTTAAGGTTAAGATTAAGTGTAAGGTTTAGGTTAAGGGTAAGGCTTCAGGGAAGGGGTAAAGTTCAGGGAAAGGTTTGGGGTAAGGTTTAGGGTTAGGTTCAGCTTAAGGGGAAGGGTTGGTGTAAGGTTAAGGGTATGGATAAGGATAAGGGTAAGGGTAAGGGTTAGCGTAAGAGTAAGATTAATGGTAAGGTTTATGTTAAGGGTAAGCGTAAGGGTAACGGATAGAGTAAGGGTAAGGGTACAAATATGTGTTATGGTATGGGTTATGGTATGGGTAAGAGTTAGGGTAATGTAAGGGTAAGGGTGAGTGTAAGGGTATGGGTCAGGGTAAGGGTAAGAGTAAGGGTTAGGGTTAGGGTAAGGGTAAGTGTTGGAATAATGGTTAGGGTTAATTTTAGGGTTAGGGTGAGGGAAACGTAAGGGTAAGTATAGGGTTAAGGTAAGGGTAAGTGTAAGGTTTAGATTTAGGCTAAGGGTAAGTGTAGCAGAAAGGGTAAGGTTTACTGTAAGGTTTAAGGTTTCGGCTTAGGTTAAGGGTAAGGGTAAGAGTAAGGGTAATTGTACGAGTAATTGCTAGGGTAAGTGTAAGCGTAAGTGTACATGTAAGTGTTGTTGTATGGCTTATGGTATGGTAAGGTCAAGGGTAAGGTTTATGTTAAGGGTAAGCGTAAGGGTAAGGGATAGAGTAAGGGTAAGGGTAAGGTTAAGGGTAACGGTAAGGTTAAGGGTACAAATATGTGTTAGGGTATGGGTTATGGTATGGGTAAGAATTAGGGTAAGTATAAGGGTAAGGGTAAGTGTAAGGGTACAGGTCAGGGTAAGGGTTAGAGTAAGGGTTAGGGTTAGGGTTAGGGTAAGGTTAAGTGTTAGGGTAATGGTTAGGGTTAGTTTTAGGGTTAAAGTCAGGAAAACGTATGCGTAAGTATTAGGTTAATGTTAAGGGTAAGGTTAAGGTTAAGAGTAAGTGTAAGGTTTAGGGTAAGGGTTTGGGTTAATGTAAGGGTCAGGGTAAGGGTTGGGGTAAGGTTTAGGGTAAGGGTTAGGTTAAGGATAAGTGTTAGGGTAAGGGTAAGGTTAATGGTAACCGTAAGTGTAAAGGTAAGGGTTCGGGAAAGGGTAAGAATAAGGGTATGGGTAATGGTAAGGGTGAGGTTTAGGCTAAGGGTAAGTGTAAGGTTTAGATTTACGCTAAGGGTAAATGTAGCAGAAAGGGTAAGGTTTACGGTAAGGGTAAGTGTTAGGATAAGGGTAAGCTTTAAGTTTAGGTTAAGGGTAAGGTATAGGGTAAGGGTAAGAGTAAGGGTAAGGGTAAGGGTAAGGGTAAGGGCAATGGTAACGGTAACAGTAAGGGTAAGTGTTACGGTAAGGGTAAGGGTTACCGTAAGGGTACTGGTACGGGTAGAGGTATGTGTTAGAGTATGGGTTATGGTAAGGGTAAGGGTTAGGGTAAGGGTAAGTGTTGGGGTAATGGTTAGGGTTAATTTTAGGGTTAGGGTGCGGGAAACGTAAGGGTAAGTATTAGGTTAAGGTTAAGGGTAAAGTTAAGGTTAAGTGTAAGTTTTAGGGTAAGGGTTAATGTAAGGGTCAGGGTAAGGGTTCAGGTAAGGTTTAGGGTTAGGGTTAGGTTAAGGTTAAGTGTTAGGGTAAGCGTAAGTTGTATGGATAAGGATAAGTGTAAGGGATAGGGTAAGGGTAAGTGTTAGGGTAAGGGTAAGATTAATGGTAACCGTAAGTGTTAGGGTAAGGGTAAGAGTAAGGGGAAGAGTAAGGGGAAGGGGATGTCTAAGGGTCCGGGTCAGGGTAAAAGTTAGAGTAAGGGTTAGGGTTAGGGTTCGGTAAGGATAAGTGTTAGGGTAATGGTTACGGTTAATTTTAGGGTTATGATGAGGGAAACGTAAGGGTATGTATTAGTTTAAGGGTAAGGTTAAAGTTAAGATTAAGTGTAAGGTTTAGGTTAAGGGTTAAGGTTAGAGTAAGGGTTAGGGTTAGGGTTAGGGTTAGGGTTAGGGTTAGGGTTAGGGTTAGGGTTAGGGTTAGGGTTAGGGTTAGGGTTAGGGTTAGGGTTAGGGTTAGGGTTAGGGTAAGGGTTAGGGATAATGTAAGGGTCAGGGTAAGGGTTGGGGTAAGGTTTAGGTTAAGGGTAAAAGTAAGTATAATGGTAAGGGTAAGAGTGAAGGTTAGGGTAATGGTTAGATTTAGGTAAGGGTGAGGGTTAGGGTAAGATTTAGAATTAGGCAAAGGGTAAGTGTAGCAGAAAGGGTAAGGTTTAGGATAAGGGTAAGTGTTAGGATAAGGGTAAGGTTTAGGGTTAGCTTAATAGTAAGGTTAAGGGTAATTGTACGAGTAATTGCTAGGGTAAGTACAAGCGTAAGCGCACATGCAAGTGTTGTTGTATGGCTTATGATAAGGGTTAGGTTAAGGTTAAGGTTTCTGTTAAGTGTAAGTGTAAGGGTAACGGAGACAGTAAAGGTAAGGGTAAGGGTAAGGGGAACGGTTAGGTTAAGGCTACAAGTACGTGTTAGGGTATGGGTTATGCTAAGGGAAAGGCTTAGGGTAAGGGTAAGTGTAAGGGCATGGGTCAGGGTAAGGGTTAGAGTAAGGGTTAGAGTTACGGTTCGGGTTAGGGTAAGGGTAAGTGTTAGGGTAATGGTTAGGGTTAATTTTAGGGTTAGGGTGAGGGAAACGTAAGGGTAAGTATTAGGTTAATGTTAAGGGTAAGGTTATGGTTAAGAGTAAGTGTAAGTTTTAGGGTAAGGGTTAGGGTTAATGTAAGGGTCAGGGTAAGGGCTGGGGTAAGGTTTAGGGTTAGGGTTAGGTTAAGGGTAAGGATTAGGGTAAGGGTAAGGGCATGGATAAGGATAAGTGTAAGTGTTAGGGTAAGGGTAATGTTAAAGGTAACAGTAAGTGTAAGGAGAAGGGTTAGGGTAAGGGTAAGAGAAAGGGTATTGGTAATGATAAGGGTGAGAGTTACAGTAAGGGTAAGATTTAAAGTAATGTTTAGTAAGATTTAAAGTAAGGTTTAGATTTAGGCTAAGGGTAAATGTAGCAGAAAGGGTAAGGTTTACTGTAAGGTTTAAGGTTTCGGCTTAGGTTAAGGGTAAGGGTAAGGGTAAGGGTAATTGTACTAGGAATTGCTAGGGTAAGTGTAAGCGTAAGTGTACATGTAAGTGTTGTTGTATGGCTTATGGTAAGGGTAAGGTCAAAAGTAAGGTTTATGTAAAGAGTAAGCGTAAGGGTAACGGATAGAGTAAGGGTAAGGGTAAGGTTAAGGGTAACGGTAAGGTTAAGGGTACAAATATGTGTTAGGGTATGGATTATGGTATGGGTAAGAATTAGGGTAAGTAAAAGGGTAAGGGTAAGGGTAAGTGTAAGGGTAAGGGTTAGAGTAAGGTTAGGGTTAGGGTAAGGTTAAGTGTTAGGGTAATGGTTAGTATTAGTTTAAGGGTTAAAGTCAGGAAAACGTATGCGTAAGTATTAGGTTAATGTTAAGGGTAAGGTTAAGAGTAAGTGTAAGGTTTAGGGTAAGGGTTAGGGTTAATGTAAGGGTCAGGATAAGGGTTGGGGTACGGTTTAGCGTAAGGGTTAGGTTAAGGATAAGTGTTAGGGTAAGGGTAAGGTTAATGGTAACCGTAAGTGTAAAGGTAAGGGTTATGGTAAGGGTAAGAATAAGGGTATGGGTAATGGTAGCAGAAAGGGTAAGGTTTCCGGTAAGGGTAAGTGTTAGGATAAGGGTAAGGTTTAGGGTTAGGGTAAGGGTAAGGGATAGGGTAAGGGTAAGGGTAAGAGTAAGGGAAAGGGAAAGGGTAAGGGTAAGGGTAAGGGTAAGGGTAAGAGTAAGGGTAAGGGTAAGGGTAGGGTAAGGGTAAGGGTTACGGTAAGGGTAAGGGTTACCGTAAGGGTACGGGTACGGGTAGAAGTATGTGTTAGAGTATGGGTTATGGTAAGGGTAAGGGTTAGGGTAAGGGTAAGTGTTGGGGTAATGGTTAGGGTTAATTTTAGGATTAGGCTGAGGGAAAAGTAAGGGTAAGTATTAGGTTAAGGTTAAGGGTAAGGTTAAGGTTAAGTGTAAGTTTTAGGGTAAGGGTTAATGTAAGGGTCAGGGTAAGGGTTCAGGTAAGGTTTAGGGTTAGGGTTAGGTTAAGGTTAAGTGTTAGGGTAAACGTAAGTTGTATGGATAAGTATAAGTGTAAGGGATAGGGTAAGAGTAAGTGTTAGGGTAAGGGTAAGGTTAATGGTAACCGTAAGTGTTAGGGTAAGGGTTAGGGTAAGGGTAAGCGTAAGGGGAAGGGTAAGGGGAAGTCTAAGGTTACGGGTCAGGGTTTAAAGTTAGAGTAAGGGTTAGGGTTAGGGTTAGGTAAGGATAAGTGTTAGGGTAATGGTTACGGTTAATTTTAGGGTTATGATGAGGGAAACGTAAGGGTATGTATTAGTTTAAGCGTAAGGTTAAAGTTAAGATTAAGTGTAAGGTTAAACTTAAGATTAAGTGTAAGGTTTAGGTTAAGGGTTAGGGTTAGAGTAAGGGTTAGGGTTAGGGTTAGGGTAAGGGTTAGGGTAAGTGTTAGGGTAATGGTTAGGGTTAATTTTAGGACTTAGGGTGAGGGAAATGTAAGGGTAAGTGTTAGGGTAATGGTTAAGGGTAAGGTTAAGGTTAAGAGTAAGTGTAAGCTTTAGGGTAAGGGTTACGGTTAATGTAAGGGTCAGGGTAAAGGCTGGGATAAGGTTTAGGGTTAGGGTTAGGTTAAGGGTAAAGATTAGGGTAAGGGTAAGGGCATGGATAAGGATAAGTGTAAGTGTTAGGGTAAGGGTTATGTTAAAGGTAACAGTAAGTGTAAGGAGAAGGGTTAGGGTAAGGGTAAGAGTAAGGGTATTGGTAATGATAAGGGTGAGGGTTACAGTAGGGGTAAGTGTAAGGTTTAGATTTAGGCTAAGGGTAAGTGTAGCAGAAAGGGTAAGGTTTACTGTAAGGTTTAGGCTTAGGTTAAGGGTAAGGGTAAGGGTAATTGTACGAGTAATTTTAGGGTTAGGTTAAGGTTAAGTGTTAGGGTAATGGTTAGGGTAAATTTAAGGGTTAAAGTCAGGAAAACATATGCGTAAGTATTAGGTTAATGTTAAGAGTAAAGTTAAGGTTAAGAGTAAGTGTAAGGTTTAGGGTAAGGCTTAGCGTTAATGTAAGGGTCAGGGTAAGGGTTGGGGTAAGGTTTAGGTTAAGGGTTAATGTAAGCATTATGATAAGGGTAAGGGTGAGTGTAGGGTAAGGTTTAGAATTAGGCAAAGAGTAAGTGTAGCAGAAAGGGTAAGGATTACGGTAAGGGTAAGTGCTAGGATAAGTGTAAGGTTGAGGATTAGGTTAAGGGTAAGGGTAATGGTTTGGTAAGGGTAAGGGTAAGGTTAATTGTACGAGTAGTTGCCAGGGTAAGTGGAAACGTAAGTGAACATGTAAGTGTTGTTCTATGGCTTATGGTAAGGGTAAGGTTAAGAGTAAGTTTTATGTTAAGGATAAGCGTAAGAGTAACAAATAGAGTAAGGGTAAGGGTAACAGTAAGGTTAAGGGTAGAAGTATGTGTTAGAGTATGGGCTATGGTAAGGGTAAGGGTAGAGTAAGAGTAAGGGTAAGGGTATGTGTAAGCGTATGGTTCATTGTAAGGGTTACAGTAAGGGTTAGGGTAAGGGTAAGTGTTAGGGTAATAGTTAGGGTTAATTTTAGGGTTAGGGTGAGGGAAACGTAAGGGTAAGTATTAGATTACAGCTAAGGTTAAGGTTAAGAGTAAGTGTAAGATTTAGGGTAAGGGTTAGGGTTAATGTAAGGGTCAGGGTAAGGGTTGGGGTAAGGTTTAGGGTAAGGGTTAGGTTAAGGATAAGCGTTAGGGTAAGGGTAAGGTTAATGGTAACCGTAAGTGTAAAGGTAAGGGTTAGGGTAAGGGTAAGAATAAGAGTATGGGTAAGGGTAAGGGTGAGGGTTAGGCTAAGGGTAAGTGTAGCAGAAAGGGTAAGGTTTACTGTAAGGTTTAATGTTTCGGCTTCGGTTAAGGGTAAGGGTAAGGGTAATTGTACGAGGAATTGCTAGGGTAAGTGTAAGCGTAAGTGTACATGTAAGTGTACATGTAAGTGTTGTTGTATGGCTTATGGTAAGGGTAAGGTCAAGGGTAAGGTTTATATTAAGGGTAAGCGTAAGGGTAAGGGATAGAGTAAGGGTAAGGGTAAGGTTAAGGGTAATGGTAAGGTTAAGGGTACAAATATGTGTTAGGGTATGGGTTATGGTATGGGTAAGAATTAGGGTGAGTATAAGGGTAAGGGTAAGTGTAAGGGTACAGGTCAGGGTAAGGGTTAGAGTAAGGGTTAGGGTTAGGGTTAGGGTAAGGTTAGGTGTTAGGGTAATGGTTAGGGTTAGTTTTAGGGTTAAAGTCAGGAAAACGTATGCGTAAGTATTAGGTTAATGTTAAGGGTAAGGTTAAGGTTAAGAGTAAGTGTAAGGTTTAGGGTAAGGGTTAGGGTTAATGTAAGGGTCAGGGTAAGGGTTGGGGTAAGGTTTAGGGTAAGGGTTAGGTTAAGGATAAGTGTTAGGGTAAGGGTAAGGTTAATGGTAACCGTAAGTGTAAAGGTAAGGGTTAGGGAAAGGGTAAGAATAAGGGTATGGGTAAGGGTAAGGGTGAGGGTAAGGCTAAGGGTAAGTGTAAGGTTTAGATTTACGCTAAGGGTAAGTGTAGCAGAAAGGGTAAGTTTTACGGTAAGGGTGAGGGTAAGGCTAAGGGTAAGTGTAAGGTTTAGATTTACGCTAAGGGTAAGTGTAGCAGAAAGGGTAAGTTTTACGGTAAGGGTAAGTGTTAGGATAAGGGTAAGATTTAGGGTTAGTGTAAGGGTAAGGGTAAGGGTAAGGGTAAGGGTAAGGGTAAGGGTAAGGGTAAGGGTAAGGGTAAGGGCCACGGTAACGGTAACGGTAACGGTAAGGGTTACGGTAAGGGTAAGAGTTACCGTAAGGGTACGGGTACGGGTAGAGGTATGTGTTAGAGTATGGGTTATGGTAAGGGTAAGGGTTAGGGTAAGGGTAAGTGTTGGGGTAATGGTTAGGGTTAATTTTAGGGTTAGGGTGAGGGAAAAGTAAGGGTAAGTATTAGGTTAAGGTTAAGGGTAAGGTTAAGGTTAAATGTAAGTTTTAGGGTAAGGGTTAATGTAAGGGTCAGAGTAAGGGTTCAGGTAAGGTTTAGGGTTAGGGTTAGGTTAAGGTTAAGTGTTAGGGAAAGCGTAATTTGTATGGATAAGTGTAAGGGATAGGGTAAGGGTAAGTGTTAGGGTAAGGGTAAGGTTAATGGTAACTGTAAGTGTATGGGTAAGGGTTATGGTAACGGTATTAGTAAGGGGAAGGGGTAGGGGAAGTCTAAGGTTCTGGCTCAGGGTAAAAGTTAGAGTAAGGTTTAGGGTTAGGTAAGTATAAGTGTTAGGGTAATGGTTACGGTTAATTTTAGGGTTATGATGAGGGAAACGTAAGGGTATGTATTAGTTTAAGGGTAAGGTTAAAGATAAGATTAAGTGTAAGGTTTAGGTTAAGGGTTAGGTTTAGAGTAAGGGTTAGGGTTAGGGTTAGGGTTAGGGTTAGGGTCAGGGTCAGGGTCAGGGTCAGGGTCAGGGTCAGGGTCAGGGTCAGGGTTAGGGTTAGGGTTAGGGTTAGGGTTAGGGTTAGGGTTAGGGTTAGGGTTAGGGTTAGCGTAAGGGTTAGGGTTAATGTAAGTGTCAGTGTAACGGTTGGGGTAAGGTTTAGGTTAAGGGTAAAAGTAAGAATAATGGTAAGGGTAAGGGTGAGGCTTAGGGTAATGGTTAGATTTAGGTAAGGGTGAGGGTTAGGGTAAGATTTAGAATTAGGCAAACGGTAAGTGCAGCAGAAAGGGTAAGGTTTAGGATAAGGGTAAATGTTAGGATAAGGGTAAGGTTTAGGGTTAGCTTAATAGTAAGGTTAAGGGTAATTGTACGAGTAATTGCTAGGGTAAGTCAAGCGTAAATTTACATGTAAGTGTTGTTGTATGGCTTATGATAAGAGTTAGGTTAAGGTTAAGGTTTATGTTAAGTGTAAGTGTAAGGGTAACGGAGACAGTAAAGGTAAGGGTAAGGGGAACGGTAAGGTTAAGGCTACAAGTACGTGTTAGGGTATGGGTCATGGTAAGGGAAAGGCTTAGGGTAAGGGTAAGTGTAAGGGTATGGGTCAGGGTAAGGGTTACAGTAAGGGTTAGAGTTACGGTTAGGGTTAGGGTAAGGGTAAGTGTTAGGGTAATGGTTAGGGTTAATTTTCGGGTTAGGTTGAGGGAAACGTAAGGGTAAGTGTTAGGGTAATGGTTAAGGGTAAGGTTACGGTTAAGAGTAAGTGTAAGTTATAGGGTAAGGGTTAGGGTTAATGTAAGGATCAGGGTAAGGGCTGGGATAAGGTTTAGGGTTAGGGTTAGGTTAAGGGTAAAGATTAGGCTAAGGGTAAGAGTAAGGTTTAGATTTAGGCTAAGGGTAAGTGTAGCAGAAAGGGTAAGGTTTACTGTATGGTTTAGGCTTAGGTTAAGGGTAAGGGTAAGCGTAAGGGTAATTGTACGAGTAATTTTAGGGTTAGGGTAAGGTTAAGTGTTAGGGTAATGGTTAGGGTTAATTTTAGGGTTAGGGTGAGGGAAACATAAGGGTAAGTATTAGGTTACAGCTAAGGTTAAGGTTAAGAGTAAGTGTAAGGTTTAGGGTAAGGGTTAGGGTTAATGTAAGGGTCAGGGTAAGGGTTGGGGTAAGGTTTAGGGTAAGGGTAAGGTTATGGTTAAAGGAAAGAGTAAGGGTAAGGAAAAAGTAAAGGTAAGGATTTGGGTAATGGTAAGGGTGAGAAGGGTTAGGGTAAGGGTTACGGTAAGGGTTAGGTAACGCAGTGTACAACCTGGGACGTCACACGCAGAGCTGCCTCTGGCAAGGTGAGTGAGGAACAGATGTAGCAGTTGTTGTGTTGTAGGTCTCACTGTTCCTCTAAGCATCCCCTCTTTGTCTTTTAGAGGTGTTGTAGCTGTTTGAAGAGGGTAGATTGAAGCATCTGCCTCGGGGGCTGGTAAGCGGCAGAGGTAAGGGAGCAGATGAGAGTAACTTACCTAGTTGTGCTGTGTCTTTGGATGCTGCATCGGCCTATGCGTTTCTTTTTCTTTCACAGGTGTCTCGCACAGGCTCAAAGGAGCAAACTGCACTCTGAAGAGCTGTGTAAGAAGAGGGGCTGGTCATGAGCTGGGTTGGAGCAGAACGACCAAGTAGCACAAGGTGACTATGAAAGGTGTCCGTCTTGCTTTGCAGGTGCCGTGGCAGGCTCTCCACAGAAGTGGATAAGGATATGAGATAAGGCCAGAGAGCGACAAGGAGCGGCACGTGCAGGGATGGTTTTGAAGCGCTGCGGTGGCTTACTCTTCTGTTCATCAGGTGCCACAGGCAAGGTGGGTTGTAACATCAGTCGTTATATTTGCATGAAAGCAGTTCACTTGAATGCCACAGTGCATCTGAGTAGGGTGTTCTAGCAGAACAAGCTTGTCTGGCACAGCGGTGCCTGATGGCAGTGTGTTTCCTCAGGTGAAGAGGTGCCTGAAGCCCCATCCTATCTAGCCTGCACACAATTATCTGAGAATGAAAGCTGCTTTCCAGTAATTCAGAAAGCCAAGTTACGTCTCAGCCTTGAGCATCTCGGGCTTTTGGGCCTGTCTGTAACATTTGGCACCAGCACTAATACTTTTTTTGGCATATGTTTAGCGTTTGGGGCCTGTGTCTGGGATTTGGGCCCTGTCTCGAACCACTGGGGCTTTCTCCTGGGTTTTGGAGCCTGCCTCTAGAGTTCAGGGCCTGTGATTAGGCTTTTGGGGTCTGTGTCTGGGGGCCGATATCTGGGGGCAAGGGGGGAGCTGCTTGTAGACCCTTGGGGCCAGCATGGAGGGGGTTGGGAGCTGACTCTACACCTTTGGGGCCTGCTTCTGGGGGCGGGGTGGGGTTGAGACCAGCATCTGGGGGAGGGGTGGGAGCTCTTTGTATTCCTTTGGAGCCTGTGTCAGGGGGCGGGGGGGGGGGGGGGGGGGAAGGGGAGGGTTGGTTGGGAGGTGCTTGTACACTGTTGGAGCCTGGGTTGAGGGAGGAGGTTTGGAGCTGCTTCTACACCTTTGGGCCTGGCATCGGGGGTAGGGGGTTGGGTGCTGGTTGTAGGGGCCTGTGTTTGGGGGGGGGGGGGGCTTGGGACCTGCGTCTGGGGGAGGGGTGGGAGCTGCTTGTACACCTTTGGGGCCTGCATGTGTGGGGGGTCAGGGCCTGTGTCTAGCGGGCTGGGAACTGCTTGTACAATGTAGGAATCTGTTTCTGCAGGGTGGCTGGGAGCTGTTTGTACAACTTTGGGGCCAGCATCTGGGGGTGGCTGGGAGCTGCCTGTACACTGTAGGGGCCTGTGTTTGTGGGGGCCTTGGGGGCCTCCCTCGGGGGGGGGGGGGGAGGGTTGGGAGCTGCTTGTATAGGGTAGGGGGCCTGCCTGGCAGGGGTTGGGAGCTGCTTGTAGAATTTGGGGCCCTGTGTCTGGGGAGGGGGTTGGGGCCTGTGTCTCAGGGGTGTTGGGAACTGGTTGTACACCTTTGGGTCCTGTCTCTGGGGGGGAGCTACTTGTACACTTTTGGGGTCTTTATTTGAGGGGGGTTGGGAGTTGCTCATGCATTCTAGGTGCCTCCCTTTTGAAAAGGGTTGGGGCCTGCATCTGTGGGTGGTTGGGAGCTGCTTGTACACTATAGGGGCCATGGTCTTGGAGGGGGGTCTGGGCTGTTTATACACCTCTGTGGCCTGTGTTTGGGGGGGGGGGTGGGCCTGTGCCTGGGGGAGTTGGGAGGTGCTTGTTCACTCTAGGAGCCTCCATTTGGGGGTCTTTGGGGCCTCCCTTTGAGGGGGAGGGAGTTGGGAGTTGGTTGTACACCTCCGCATCCCATGTCTTGGGGAGGGGGGGGGGGAGTGGGACCGGTCTCTGAAGGGGCGGGTTGTGAGCTGCTTGTACACCTGTGTCGGGGGGGAGGGTAGGGGGGATGGCGGGGGGCGGGCCCGGGTCTTGGGCCAGTGTCTGGGTGGAGTCCAGTTCTTGGGAGGGGGTGGTGGGGTAGGAGCTGCTTGTGGGCAGTTGGGGTCTGCATCTGGGTGTGGTTGGTGCCTGCTTGTGTTGGCAGTTTGGGGCCTGCTTGTAGACTTGTGCAGCCTGGGTTTGGGGGCTTTTCTGTAACGTTTGGGGTCTGCATTTTTGCTTTGGGATGCATCTTGAGCTTTTGAGGCCTAGCAGTAGCATTTGGGGCCTGCATCTGGGGCTTTTCTGTAGCATTTTGGTTGCGTATTTGTGATTTGGGGCCTGTATCGTGGATTTTGCCTTTTTTGTAGTTTCCATCTTTGTGTGTGTGTGTTTCGTTGTTGGTTGTCTGGGGTTAGGGGCAGTTTGGGGTTTGGATTAAGGTCAGTGTCATTAGCGTTAGGGGGTTGATAATAAGGGTTAGGGTTGTGGTTAGAGTTGTTAGGTTTAAGGGGAATAAGGATTTCAGGGTAAGGGGATCAAGGTTGTGGGAATAAAAATGTTGTTTTTGCGCAGTTACATCCTGTAGAGGGAAGGAAGGTGGTATTGAGATATGCTTGCAGTGATAAGACAGCTTAACAGTGTGAAATGAGTTCATCTGATTCGTGTCAATATGGAACAATGCTAGGGCCGCATGATATGATGAAAAGTCTAAGAAAACCAGAGTGGTTAATATATATAGTTCTTGAATCTTGCAAAGGAATGGTCCAGCAATTCCGGTCAATAGAGGATAAGAGAACAAAGGGGTTTCAGAATAACTGCTAACTATTACAACTGTTGCATGGGACACTATGCAAGTGTCTGCCATCCAGCCAAGATGGACAAAGGAGATGGACAAGAGAAAAGCCTGGGAGGAAGACTACGAGCCTTCAGTATGAGCGGCCCCCAGAGGGGACTGATACCGGAGACTGATAACGCCTGCACCAGTGGGAGGGTTTGGATTCTGGGAACTAATTAGAATAACCCTGCCTTTTGTAGAAGTAGTAATGAATATGTATTAGCCTAGCAGCATAAAAACCAGCCGCCTGATGTAACTTGTGTGCGTCTTGGTGGAGCAGAGACTCCTGGCGCACCCAGCGCTGCTTGCTTACCTCTATTCATTTAATAAATTGTAAATTTCAATTGCAATCCTATTTGGGACCCAGTCATTTATTACAAGTGGGCTCTCGTCCGGGAGGGCTTTGGTTCCTGATTTCTGGTTTGATCTAGGAGAGGCACCCCCACCATTTGGTGGCTGCTGTTTGAGTCAGGTCGGAACTAATGGCATCTTAAACCTGAATAAAGGTAAGCAAAGTTTCTGATTCTTTTTTTCAGCTCCCTTGCCAGCTGCAGCACTATATTTTGCCCATAATTGTGTGTGTGAAGATCCGAACGAAGATGACGGAGTCGTAAGCATTTAAAGCGTATACCGTTCGGTTGGGTGGGGTTCGGTTGCCTGTGTGTGTAAGAGTGTGACTGAGATGGAACTTAATTCCGAAGCGATTGTGGAGGTCTTCTAACCGCGGTTCCAATCTCCCACGAGGGACTTGGCCGGTGAAGGACCGAAGGGATTCCTATAGGACTTGTGGGTGTGTGATAGGTCCTCGACCCCCTGCAAGACACTCTTACTAAGGTAACCAAGGGCTATGGGAATTGCCATAGTAAAATTCCTAGATGGGTCAGACAAAATCAAAGACCAGAGACCAGAAGAAAGGGAGCAAATTACCAGTCATACCACCAGAAAGTCCATTAGGAATAACGATTCGAAATTGGAATGATAGGGACCCCAGAAAAGGAAAAAGTAAATTAAAAATGGTCCAGTATTATGTGACAGAATGGCCAAAGGAGCCTTTAAGACTACATGTCTTTTGGCCTGTTTTTGGAACCTTCGAAGACTGGATTTGCCAGGCCTTAAATATCCATGTTAATTCAAAGGAAGCTTTTAGCCAGGAAGAAAGTGATTATGCAGGATTATGGATCAGGAGGACTTCAGGTCCTTTTCCAGCCTCAATATTTACACTAAAAGCAGGTAAGAAATTTGAAGAACAAGAAGAACATGAAAAAGAAAAAGAAGATAAACGTGAGCCGTTGGATAAGCTACCACCTCCATATCCTAACAATCCACCCCCGGCGGCTCCCCCTCCGGTGGCTGTGGTATCGCCACCAGTACCACCGTTGCCCCAGCTTCCACCACCAACAGCACCAGAATTAGACCGACCTCCGGCCACATGCAGGAGAAGTAGGACGGATGTATCTGAGAGGGCTTCTCTATATCCCTTAAGGGAGGTAACTGGTGTATAACTGGTGCGCGTCTTGGTGGAGCAGAGACTCCCGGCGTACCCAGCACTGTTTGCTTACCTCTATTCATTCAGTGAATTGTAAACTTTGATTGTAATCCTATTTGGGACTTTTATTTATTATAACAGACAACCTTGTAAAACGCAGACAACCAGAATCCTTACAGCAATTAGGTGGAAATCACGGCGTAAGAAACATTACCACCTCAAAGAGTAAAAACCTCAAAAGAAATGTGACTTGTAACAGGCCAGCAGCTGTGTATTTTCTGTGAAGCACCAGCTAGATTATGAACCTTGAATAGCACAGTTAAAGGGGAAACAGGGGAGGGTCCCGGTCCTCGGCAGAAAAAAAAAGTGTATAAACTGTGTATGGAATTAGTAGGCACCCTCCTGCTTGTGGGACACCCGCCATTGTAATCTCGAATAATAATGCTACTGTACTGAG
>NW_028136912.1:0-10000 GCF_965140915.1 Aythya marila | reverse complement strand
CCTGATGTTCTCCAAAACACGCAAGTTAAACTTTTCCAACATGATGAAAAACAAGAACCCAACAAAACCCAACAGAGACCCCAAAACATGTCAAAAACACCCCAAAAAAGAACAGGATCACCCCCAAAACTGGAAGAAAATTCCCCCCCCCAAAATTTACAATTTTCACCATGATGACCAACATGAACCAAACGAAAACCCAAAAGGAGACACCAAAACACGTCAAAAACACCCCAAAAAAGAAAGGGATCACCCATAAACTGGAAGAAAATCCCCAAAAAGCACAGATCCAATCCCAAAAACAGCCTAAACCTACCTGATGTTCTCCAAAACCCACAAATTTACCCTTTTCCACCATGATGACCATGGAAAACCCAACGAAACCCAATGGAGACAAAAAACATGTCAAAAAAAAAAAAAAAAAAAAAAAAAAAAGAACAGGATCTCCCCAAAAAACAGAAGAAAAACCCAAAAGCCATAGATCCACCCCAAAAGTCCCCCTAAGCCTACCTGATGTTCTCCAAAACCCACAATTTACCCTTTTTCACAATGATGACCAACGAGAACCCAACAAAACCCAACGGACAACCCCAAAACACGTCAAAAACACCCCAAAAAAGAACAGGATCACCCCAAAAAACAGAAGAAAACCCCAAATACCATGAATCCACCCCAAAAGTCCCCCTAAACCTACCTGAAGTTCTCCAAAACCCACAATTTACCCTTTTCCACCAAGATGCCAACAGAAAACCCAAGGAATACCAACGGAGACCCCAAAACAGGTCAAAACCACCCCAAAACAGAACGGGATCACCCCCAAAAACAAAAGAAATTCCCCCAAAACCATAGATCCAATCCCAAAACCAACCTAAACCTACCTGATGTTCTCCAAAACCAACAATTTACCCTTTTCCACCATGATGACCACGGAAAACGCAACGAAACCCAATGGAGACCCCAAAACACGTCAAAAACACCCCCAAAATGAATTGGATCACCCCCCCCCCAAAAAAAAAAAAAAAAAAAACAGAAGAAAACCCCATATATCATGAATCCACCCCAAAAGTCCCCCTAAACCTACCTGATGTTCTCCAAAACCCACAATTTACACTTTTCCACCATGATGACAACGGAAAACCCAACGAAACCCAACGAAGAACCCAAAACACGTCAGAAACACCCCAAAAATGAATTCGATCACCCCAAAACTGGAACAAAATCCCCCAAAACCATAGATCCACCCCAAAAACACCCTAAATCTACTTGATGTTCTCCAAAACCCACAATTTACACTTTTCCACCATGATGACCACGGAAAACCCAACGAAACCCAACGGAGACCACAAAACACGTCAAAAACACGCCGAAAACCAACTGGATCACTAGAAAAAACAGAAGAAAACCCTAAAAACCATGAATCTGCCCCAAAAGTCCTCATAAACCTACCTGATGTTCTCCAAAACCCACAATTTACACTTTTCCACCATGATGACCACGGAAAACCCAACGAAACCCAACGGAGAACCCAAAACACGTCAAAAACACCCCAAACAAGAACAGGATCACCCCAAAAACCAAAGAAAACCCCAAAAAGCACGGATCCAATCCCAAAACCACTCTAAACGTACCTGATGTTCTCCAAATCCAAATGTCCACTCCCAACCACCATAAAACCCATTAGGAACTCAACGAAACCCAACGGAAACCCCAAAACACGTCAAAAACACCCCAAAAAAGAACTGAATCAGAAGAAAAAACACCAAAAACTATGAATTTCCCCGCAAAACCACCCTAAACTCACCTGATCTTCTTCAAAACCCACAATCCACTCCCATTTCCCTTAAGGACCAACGAGAATCCAACGAAAACCCAACGGAGACCCCAAAACAAGTCAAAAACACCCCAAACAAGAACAGGATAACCCCTAAAAAAGAAAGAAAACCCCAAAAAAACATAGATCCACCCCAAAACCACACTAAACCTACCTGATGTTCTCCAAATCCCAAAGTCCACTCCCAACAAACTTAAAACACATTAGGAAATCAACAAAACGCAACGGAAACCCCAAAACACGTCAAAAACACCACAAAAAAAAGCGGGATCACCCCCAAAACCGAAAGAAAACCCTAAAAGCCGTTGATCCACCCCAAAAGTCCCCCTAAACCTACCTGATGTTCTCCAATACCCACAATTTACCCGTTTCCACCATGATGAACAACAAGAACCCAACAAAAACCAACGGAGACCCCAAAACACGTCAAAAACACCCCAAAAAAGAACTGAATCAGAAGAAAAAACACCAAAAACTATGAATTTCCCCGCAAAACCACCCTAAAATCACCTGATCTTCTTCAAAACCCACAATCCACTCCCATTTCCCTTAAGGACCAACGAGAATCCAACTAAAACCCAACGGAGACCCCAAAACAAGTCAAAAACACCCCAAACAAGAACGGGATAAACCCTAAAAACGAAAGAAAACCCCAAAAGCCATAGATCCACACCAAAAGTCCCCCTAAACCTACCTGATGTTCTCCAAAACCCACAATTTACACTTTTTCACCAGGATGACCAACATGAACCAAACGAAAACCCAAAAGGAGACACCAAAACACGTCAAAAACACCCCAAAAAAGAAAGGGATCACCCATAAACTGGAAGAAAATCCCCAAAAAGCACGGATCCAATCCCAAAACCAGCCTAAACCTACCTGATGTTCTCCAAAACCCACAATTTACCATTTTCCACCACGATGACCAACGAGTACACAACAAAACCCAACGGAGACCCCCAAACACCTCAAAAATTTCCCAAAAAAGAACGGGACCACCCCAAGAAACAGAAGAAAACACCAAAAAACATGACTCTGCCCCAAAAGTCCCCCTAAACCTACCTGATGTTCTCCAAAAGCCACAATTTACACTTTTTCACCATGATGACCAACAAGAACCCAACTAAAACCCAACGGAGACCCCAAAACACGTAATAAACACCCCAAAAAAGAACAGGATCACCCAAAAAAAAACAGAAGAAAAGCCCAAATACCATGAATCCACCCCAAAATTCCCCTAAACCTACCTGAAGTTCTCCAAAACCCACAATTTACAATTTTCCACCACCATGACCACGGAAAACCCAAGGAATACCAACGGAGACCCCAAAACACGTCAAAAACACCCCAAAACAGAACGGGATCACCCCCAAAAACAAAAGAAATTCCCCCAAAACCATAGATCCAATCCCAAAACCAACCTAAACCTACCTGATGTTCTCCAAAACCAACAATTTACCCTTTTCCACCATGATGACCACGGAAAACGCAACGAAACCCAATGGAGACCCCAAAACACGTCAAAAACACCCCCAAAATGAATTGGATCACCCCCCCCCCCAAAAAAAAAAAAACAGAAGAAAACCCCATATATCATGAATCCACCCCAAAAGTCCCCCTAAACCTACCTGATGTTCTCCAAAACCCACAATTTACACTTTTCCACCATGATGACAACGGAAAACCCAACGAAACCCAACGAAGAACCCAAAACACGTCAGAAACACCCCAAAAATGAATTCGATCACCCCAAAACTGGAACAAAATCCCCCAAAACCATAGATCCACCCCAAAAACACCCTAAATCTACCTGATGTTCTCCAAAACCCACAATTTACACTTTTCCACCATGATGACCACGGAAAACCCAACGAAACCCAACGGAGAACCCAAAACATGTCAAAAACACCCCAAAAAAGAACGGGATCACCCCCAAAACTGGAAGAAAATTCCCCCCCCCAAAATTTACAATTTTCACCATGATGACCAACATGAACCAAACGAAAACCCAAAAGGAGACACCAAAACACGTCAAAAACACCCCAAAAAAGAAAGGGATCACCCATAAACTGGAAGAAAATCCCCAAAAAGCACAGATCCAATCCCAAAACCAGCCTAAACCTACCTGATGTTCTCCAAAACCCACAAATTTACCCTTTTCCACCATGATGACCATGGAAAACCCAACGAAACCCAACGGAGAACCCAAAACAAGTCCAAAACACCCCAAAAAAGAACGGGACCACCCCAAAAACAGAAGAAAACGCTAAAAAAAAAACAGAAGAATTCCCCCAAAACCATAGATATACCACCCAAAAAAAATTAAAAACACCTGATATTCTCCAAAACCCACAATTTACACTTTTCCAACATGATGACCAACAAGAACCCAACAAAACCTAACGGAGACCCAAAAACACATCAAAAACACCCCAAAAAAGAACGGGATCACCCAAAAAAAAACAGAAAAAAAAACCAAATACCATGAATCCACCCCAAAAGTCCCCCTAAACCTACCTGATGTTCTCCAAAACCCACAATTTACACTTTTCCACCATGATGACCACGAAAAACCCAATGAAACCCAACGGAGACCCCCAAACACCTCAAAAATTTCCCAAAAAAGAACGGGACCACCCCAAGAAACAGAAGAAAACACCAAAAAACATGACTCTACCCCAAAAGTCCCCCTAAACCTACCTGATGTTCTCCAAAAGCCACAATTTACACTTTTTCACCATGATGACCAACAAGAACCCAACTAAAACCCAACGGAGACCCCAAAACACGTCATAAACACCCCAAAAAAGAACAGGATCACCCAAAAAAAAAACAGAAGAAAAGACCAAATACCATGAATCCACCCCAAAATTCCCCTAAACCTACCTGAAGTTCTCCAAAACCCACAATTTACAATTTTCCACCACCATGACCACGGAAAACCCAAGGAATACCAACGGAGACCCCAAAACACGTCAAAAACACCCCAAAACAGAACGGAATCACCCCCAAAAACAAAAGAAATTCCCCCAAAACCATAGATCCAATCCCAAAACCAACCTAAACCTACCTGATGTTCTCCAAAACCAACAATTTACCCTTTTCCACCATGATGACCACGGAAAACGTACCGAAACCCAATGGAGACCCCAAAACACGTCAAAAACACCCCCAAAATGAATTGGATCACCCCCCCCCCCAAAAAAAAAATAAAACAGAAGAAAACCCTATATATCATGAATCCACCCCAAAAGTCCCCCTAAACCTACCAGATGTTCTCCAAAACCCACAATTTACACTTTTCCACCATGATGACAACGGAAAACCCAACGAAACCCAACGAAGAACCCAAAACACGTCAGAAACACCCCAAAAATGAATTCGATCACCCCAAAACTGGAACAAAATCCCCCAAAACCATAGATCCACCCCAAAAACACCCTAAATCTACCTGATGTTCTCCAAAACCCACAATTTACACTTTTCCACCATGATGACCACGGAAAACCCAACGAAACCCAACGGAGACCACAAAACACGTCAAAAACACGCCGAAAACCAACTGGATCACTAGAAAAAACAAGAAACCCTAAAAACCATGAATCTGCCCCAAAAGTCCTCATAAACCTACCTGATGTTCTCCAAAACCCACAATTTACACTTTTCCACCATGATGACCACGGAAAACCCAACGAAACCCAACGGAGAACCCAAAACACGTCAAAAACACCCCAAACAAGAACAGGATCACCCCAAAAACCAAAGAAAACCCCCAAAAGCACGGATCCAATCCCAAAACCACTCTAAACGTACCTGATGTTCTCCAAATCCAAATGTCCACTCCCAACCACCATAAAACCCATTAGGAACTCAACGAAACCCAACGGAAACCCCAAAACACGTCAAAAACACCCCAAAAAAGAACTGAATCAGAAGAAAAAACACCAAAAACTATGAATTTCCCCGCAAAACCACCCTAAACTCACCTGATCTTCTTCAAAACCCACAATCCACTCCCATTTCCTTAAGGACCAACGAGAATCCAACTAAAACCCAACGGAGACCCCAAAACAAGTCAAAAACACCCCAAACAAGAACGGGATAACCCCTAAAAAAGAAAGAAAACCCCAAAAAACATAGATCCACCCCAAAACCACACTAAACCTACCTGATGTTCTCCAAAACACGCAAGTTAAACTTTTCCAACATGATGAAAAACAAGAACCCAACAAAACCCAACAGAGACCCCAAAACATGTCAAAAACACCCCAAAAAAGAACGGGATCACCCCCAAAACTGAAAGAAAATTCCCCCCCCCAAAAATTTACAATTCTCACCATGATGACCAACATGAACCAAACGAAAACCCAAAAGGAGACACCAAAACACGTCAAAAACACCCCAAAAAAGAAAGGGATCACCCATAAACTGGAAGAAAATCCCCAAAAAGCACAGATCCAATCCCAAAACCAGCCTAAACCTACCTGATGTTCTCCAAAACCCACAAATTTACCCTTTTCCACCATGATGACCATGGAAAACCCAACGAAACCCAACGGAGAACCCAAAACACGTCCAAAACACCCCAAAAAAGAACGGGACCACCCCAAAAACAGAAGAAAACGCTAAAAAAAAACAGAAGAATTCCCCCAAAACCATAGATATACCACCCAAAAAAAATTAAAAACACCTGATATTCTCCAAAACCCACAGTTTACACTTTTCCAACATGATGACCAACAAGAACCCAACAAAACCTAACGGAGACCCAAAAACACATCAAAAACACCCCAAAAAAGAACGGATCACCCCAAAAAAACAGAAAAAAAAAACAAATACCATGAATCCACCCCAAAAGTCCCCCTAAACCTACCTGATGTTCTCCAAAACCCACAATTTACACTTTTCCACCATGATGACCACGAAAAACCCAATGAAACCCAACGGAGACCCCAAAACACGTCTAAAATATGCCAAAAAACAACTGGATCACTAGAAAAAACAGAAGAAAACCCTAAAAACCATGAATCTGCCCCAAAAGTCCTCATAAACCTACCTGATGTTCTCCAAAACCCACAATTTACACTTTTCCACCATGATGACCACGGAAAACCCAACGAAACCCAACGGAGAACCCAAAACACGTCAAAAACACCCCAAACAAGAACAGGATCACCCCAAAAACCAAAGAAAACCCCAAAAAGCACGGATCCAATCCCAAAACCACTCTAAACGTACCTGATGTTCTCCAAATCCAAATGTCCACTCCCAACCACCATAAAACCCATTAGGAACTCAACGAAACCCAACGGAAACCCCAAAACACGTCAAAAACACCCCAAAAAAGAACTGAATCAGAAGAAAAAACACCAAAAACTATGAATTTCCCCGCAAAACCACCCTAAACTCACCTGATCTTCTTCAAAACCCACAATCCACTCCCATTTCCCTTAAGGACCAACGAGAATCCAACGAAAACCCAACGGAGACCCCAAAACAAGTCAAAAACACCCCAAACAAGAACAGGAATCACCCCCAAAACTGGAAGAAAATCCCCAAAAAACATAGATCCACCCCAAAACGACACTAAACCTACCTGATGTTCTCCAAAACACGCAAGTTAAACTTTTCCAACATGATGAAAAACAAGAACCCAACAAAACCCAACAGAGACCCCAAAACATGTCAAAAACACCCCAAAAAAGAACGGGATCACCCCCAAAACTGGAAGAAAATTCCCCCCCCCAAAATTTACAATTTTCACCATGATGACCAACATGAACCAAACGAAAACCCAAAAGGAGACACCAAAACACGTCAAAAACACCCCAAAAAAGAAAGGGATCACCCATAAACTGGAAGAAAATCCCCAAAAAGCACAGATCCAATCCCAAAACCAGCCTAAACCTACCTGATGTTCTCCAAAACCCACAAATTTACCCTTTTCCACCATGATGACCATGGAAAACCCAACGAAACCCAACGGAGAACCCAAAACACGTCCAAAACACCCCAAAAAAGAACGGGACCACCCCAAAAACAGAAGAAAACGCTAAAAAAAAACAGAAGAATTCCCCCAAAACCATAGATATACCACCCAAAAAAAATTAAAAACACCTGATATTCTCCAAAACCCACAATTTACACTTTTCCAACATGATGACCAACAAGAACCCAACAAAACCTAACGGAGACCCAAAAACACATCAAAAACACCCCAAAAAAGAACGGGATCACCCCAAAAAAACAGAAAAAAAAAACAAATACCATGAATCCACCCCAAAAGTCCCCCTAAACCTACCTGATGTTCTCCAAAACCCACAATTTACACTTTTCCACCATGATGACCACGAAAAACCCAATGAAACCCAACGGAGACCCCAAAACACGTCTAAAATATGCCAAAAAAAAACTGGATCACTAGAAAAAACAGAAGAAAACCCTAAAAACCATGAATCTGCCCCAAAAGTCCTCATAAACCTACCTGATGTTCTCCAAAACCCACAATTTACACTTTTCCACCATGATGACCACGGAAAACCCAACGAAACCCAACGGAGAACCCAAAACACGTCAAAAACACCCCAAACAAGAACAGGATCACCCCAAAAAACAAAGAAAACCCCAAAAAGCACGGATCCAATCCCAAAACCACTCTAAACGTACCTGATGTTCTCCAAATCCAAATGTCCACTCCCAACCACCATAAAACCCATTAGGAACTCAACGAAACCCAACGGAAACCCCAAAACACGTCAAAAACACCCCCAAAAAGAACTGAATCAGAAGAAAAAACACCAAAAACTATGAATTTCCCCGCAAAACCACCCTAAACTCACCTGATCTTCTTCAAAACCCACAATCACTCCCATTTCCCTTAAGGACCAACGAGAATCCAACTAAAACCCAACGGAGACCCCAAAACAAGTCAAAAACACCCCAAACAAGAACAGGATAACCCCTAAAAAAGAAAGAAAACCCCAAAAAAACATAGATCCACCCCAAAACCACACTAAACCTACCTGATGTTCTCCAAATCCCAAAGTCCACTCCCAACAAACTTAAAACACATTAGGAAATCAACAAAACGCAACGGAAACCCCAAAACACGTCAAAAACACCACAAAAAAAAGCGGGATCACCCCCAAAACCGAAAGAAAACCCTAAAAGCCGTTGATCCACCCCAAAAGTCCCCCTAAACCTACCGGATGTTCTCCAATACCCACAATTTACCCGTTTTCACCATGATGAACAACAAGAACCCAACAAAAACCAACGGAGACCCCAAAACACGTCAAAAACACCCCAAAAAATAACTGAATCAGAAGAAAAAACACCAAAAACTATGAATTTCCCGCAAACCACCCTAAACTCACCTGATCTTCTTCAAAACCCACATCCACTCCCATTTCCCTTAAGGACCAACGAGAATCCAACTAAAACCCAACGGAGACCCCAAAACAAGTCAAAAACACCCCAAACAAGAACGGAATCACCCCCAAAACTGGAAGAAAATCCCCAAAAACATAGATCCACCCCAAAACGACACTAAACCTACCTGATGTTCTCCAAAACACGCAAGTTAAACTTTTCCAACATGATGAAAAACAAGAACCCAACAAAACCCAACAGAGACCCCAAAACATGTCAAAAACACCCCAAAAAAGAACGGGATCACCCCAAAACTGGAAGAAAATTCCCCCCCCCAAAATTTACAATTTTCACCATGATGACCAACATGAACCAAACCGAAAACCAAAAGGAGACACCAAAACACGTCAAAAACACCCCAAAAAAGAAAGGGATCACCCATAAACTGGAAGAAAATCCCCAAAAAGCACAGATCCAATCCAAAACCAGCCTAAACTACCTGATGTTCTCCAAAACCCACAAATTTACCCTTTTCCACCATGATGACCATGGAAAACCCAACGAAACCCAACGGAGAACCCAAAACACGTCCAAAACACCCCAAAAAAGAACGGGACCACCCCAAAAACAGAAGAAAACGCTAAAAAAAACAGAAGAATTCCCCAAAACCATAGATATACCACCCAAAAAAATTAAAAACACCTGATATTCTCCAAAACCCACAATTTACACTTTTCCAACATGATGACCAACAAGAACCCAACAAAACCTAACGGAGACCCAAAAACACATCAAAAA
>NW_028136913.1:0-36970 GCF_965140915.1 Aythya marila | reverse complement strand
AACCCAACAAAACCCAACGGAGACCCCAAAACACGTCAAAAACACCCCAAAAAAGAAAGGGATCACCCATAAACTGGAAGAAAATCCCCAAAAAGCACAGATCCAATCCCAAAACCAGCCTAAACCTACCTGATGTTCTCCAAAACCCACAAATTTACCCTATTCCACCATGATGACCATGGAAAACCCAACGAAACCCAATGGAGACAAAAAACATGTCAAAAAAAAAAAAAAAAAAAAAAAAGAACAGGATCTCCCCAAAAAACAGAAGAAAAACCCAAGTGCCATAGATCCACCCCAAAAGTCCCCCTAAGCCTACCTGATGTTCTCCAAAACCCACAATTTACCCTTTTCCACCAAGATGCCAACAGAAAACCCAACAAAACCCAACAGAGACATCAAAACATGTCAAAAACACCCCAAAAAAGAACGGGATAACCCCAAAACTGGAAGAAAATCCCCAAAAAGCATGGATCCAATCCCAAAACCACCCTAAACCTACCTGATCTTCTCCAAATCCCAAAGTCCACTCCCAACCACCATAAAACCCATTAGGAACTCAACAAAACGCAACAGAAACCCCAAAACACCTCAAAAACACCCCAAAAGCAAACCGGATCAGAAGAAAATACGTGATTTAACCCCAAGAAAACCCTTAAACCTACCTGATCTTCTCCAAATCCCAAAGTCCACTCCCAACCACCATAAAACCCATTAGGAACTCAACAAAACGCAACGGAAACCCCAAAACACCTCAAAAACACCCCAAAAAAGAACTGGATCAGAAGAAAAAAAAAAAAACAAAACTATGCATTTCCCTCCCAAATCACCCTAAACTCACCTGATCTTCTTCAAAACCCACAATCCACTCCCATTTAGCTTAACGACCAACGAGAACCCAACAAAACCCAACGGAGACCCCAAAAACGTCAAAAACACCCCAAAAAAGAACTGGTTCAACCCCAACAACGAAAGAAAACCCCAAAAGCCATAGATCCACACCAAAAATCCCCCTAAACCAACCTGAAGTTCTCCAAAACCCACAATTTACACTTTTCCACATTGATGACCATGGAAAACCCAACGAAACCCAACGGAGACCACAAAACACGTCAAAAAAAAAAAAAAAAAAAAAAAAAAAGAAAGGGATCACCCCCAAAATTGGAAGAAAATCCTTCAAAATCATAGATCCACCCCAAAACCACCCTAAACCTACCTGATGATCTCCAAAACCCACAATTTACCATTTTCCACCACGATGACCAACGAGTACACAACAAAACCCAACGGAGACCCCCAAACACCTCAAAAATTTCCCAAAAAAGAACGGGACCACCCCAAGAAACAGAAGAAAACACCAAAAAACATGACTCTGCCCCAAAAGTCCCCCTAAACCTACCTGATGTTCTCCAAAAGCCACAATTTACACTTTTTCACCAGGATGACCAACAAGAACCCAACTAAAACCCAACGGAGACCCCAAAACACGTCATAAACACCCCAAAAAAGAACAGGATCACCCAAAAAAAAACAGAAGAAAAGACCAAATACCATGAATCCACCCCAAAATTCCCCTAAACCTACCTGAAGTTCTCCAAAACCCACAATTTCCAATTTTCCACCACCATGACCACGGAAAACCCAAGGAATACCAACGGAGACCCCAAAACACGTCAAAAACACCCCAAAAAAGAACGGGATCACCCCCAAAAACGAAAGAAAATCCCCCAAAACCATAGATCCAATCCCAAAACCAACCTAAACCTACCTGATGTTCTCCAAAACCAGCAATTTACCCTTTTCCACCATGATGACCACGGAAAACGCAACGAAACCCAATGGAGACCCCAAAACACGTCAAAAACACCCCCAAAATGAATTGGATCACCCCCCCCCCAAAAAAAAAAAAAATCAGAAGAAAACCCCATATATCATGAATCCACCCCAAAAGTCCCCCTAAACCTACCTGAAGTTCTCCAAAACCCACAATTTACCCTTTTCCACCAAGATGCCAACAGAAAACCCAACAAAACCCAACAGAGACATCAAAACATGTCAAAAACACCCCAAAAAAGAACGGGATAACCCCCAAAACTGGAAGAAAATCCCCAAAAAGCATGGATCCAATCCCAAAACCACCCTAAACCTACCTGATCTTCTCCAAATCCCAAAGTCCACTCCCAACCACCATAAAACCCATTAGGAACTCAACAAAACGCAACAGAAACCCCAAAACACCTCAAAAACACCCCAAAAGCAAACCGGATCAGAAGAAAATACGTGATTTAACCCCAAGAAAACCCTTAAACCTACCTGATCTTCTCCAAATCCCAAAATCCACTCCCACCCACCATAAAACCCATTAGGAACTCAACAAAACGCAACAGAAACCCCAAAACACGTCAAAAACACCCCAAAAAAGAACTGCATCAGAAGAAAAAAAAAAACAAAACTATGCATTTCCCTCCCAAATCACCCTAAACTCACCTGATCTTCTTCAAAACCCACAATCCACTCCCATTTAGCTTAACGACCAACGAGAACCCAACAAAACCCAACGGAGACCCCAAAAACGTCAAAAACACCCCAAAAAAGAACTGGTTCAACCCCAACAACGAAAGAAAACCCCAAAAGCCATAGATCCACACCAAAAATCCCCCTAAACCAACCTGAAGTTCTCCAAAACCCACAATTTACACTTTTCCACATTGATGACCATGGAAAACCCAACGAAACCCAACGGAGACCACAAAACACGTCAAAAAAAAAAAAAAAAAAAAAAAAAAAGGGATCACCCCCAAAATTGGAAGAAAATCCTTCAAAATCATAGATCCACCCCAAAACCACCCTAAACCTACCTGATGATCTCCAAAACCCACAATTTACAATTTTCCAACATGATGACCATGGAAAACCCAACGAAACCCAACGGAGACCCCAAAAGAAGTCAAAAACACCCCAAACAAGAACGGGATAAACCCTAAAAACGAAAGAAAACCCCAAAAGCCATAGATCCACACCAAAAGTCCCCCTAAACCTACCTGATGTTCTCCAAAAGCCACAATTTACACTTTTTCACCAGGATGACCAACATGAACCAAACGAAAACCCAAAACGAGACACCAAAACACGTCAAAAACACCCCAAAAATAAAGGGATCACCCATAAACTGGAAGAAAATCCCCAAAAAGCACGGATCCAATCCCAAAACCACCCTAAACCTACCTGATGTTCTCCAAAACCCACAATTTACCATTTTCCACCACGATGACCAACGAGTACACAACAAAACTCAACGGAGACCCCCAAACACCTCAAAAATTTCCCAAAAAAGAACGGGACCACCCCAAGAAACAGAAGAAAACACCAAAAAACATGACTCTGCCCCAAAAGTCCCCCTAAACCTACCTGATGTTCTCCAAAAGCCACAATTTCCAATTTTCCACCACCATGACCACGGAAAACCCAAGGAATACCAACGGAGACCCCAAAACACGTCAAAAACACCCCAAAAAAGAACGGAATCACCCCCAAAAACGAAAGAAAATCCCCCAAAACCATAGATCCAATCCCAAAACCAACCTAAACCTACCTGATGTTCTCCAAAACCAGCAATTTACCCTTTTCCACCATGATGACCACGGAAAACGCAACGAAACCCAATGGAGACCCCAAAACACGTCAAAAACACCCCCAAAATGAATTGGATCACCCCCCCCCAAAAAAAAAAAAAAACAGAAGAAAACCCCATATATCATGAATCCACCCAAAAAGTCCCCCTAAACCTACCTGATGTTCTCCAAAACCCACAATTTACCCTTTTCCACCAAGATGCCAACAGAAAACCCAACAAAACCCAACAGAGACATCAAAACATGTCAAAAACACCCCAAAAAAGAACGGGATAACCCCCAAAACTGGAAGAAAATCCCCAAAAAGCATGGATCCAATCCCAAAACCACCCTAAACCTACCTGATCTTCTCCAAATCCCAAAGTCCACTCCCAACCACCATAAAACCCATTAGGAACTCAACAAAACGCAACAGAAACCCCAAAACACCTCAAAAACACCCCAAAAGCAAACCGGATCAGAAGAAAATACGTGATTTAACCCCAAGAAAACCCTTAAACCTACCTGATCTTCTCCAAATCCCAAAATCCACTCCCACCCACCATAAAACCCATTAGGAACTCAACAAAACGCAACGGAAACCCCAAAACACCTCAAAAACACCCCAAAAAAGAACTGCATCAGAAGAAAAAAAAAAACAAAACTATGCATTTCCCTCCCAAATCACCCTAAACTCACCTGATCTTCTTCAAAACCCACAATCCACTCCCATTTAGCTTAACGACCAACGAGAACCCAACAAAACCCAACGGAGACCCCAAAAACGTCAAAAACACCCCAAAAAAGAACTGGTTCAACCCCAACAACGAAAGAAAACCCCAAAAGCCATAGATCCACACCAAAAATCCCCCTAAACCAACCTGAAGTTCTCCAAAACCCACAATTTACACTTTTCCACATTGATGACCATGGAAAACCCAACGAAACCCAACGGAGACCACAAAACACGTCAAAAAAAAAAAAAAAAAAAAAAAGAAAGGGATCACCCCCAAAATTGGAAGAAAATCCTTCAAAATCATAGATCCACCCCAAAACCACCCTAAACCTACCTGATGATCTCCAAAACCCACAATTTACAATTTTCCACCACGATGACCATGGAAAACCCAACGAAACCCAACGGAGACCCCAAAAGAAGTCAAAAACACCCCAAACAAGAACGGGATAAACCCTAAAAACGAAAGAAAACCCCAAAAGCCATAGATCCACACCAAAAGTCCCCCTAAACCTACCTGATGTTCTCCAAAAGCCACAATTTACACTTTTTCACCAGGATGACCAACATGAACCAAACGAAAACCCAAAACGAGACACCAAAACACGTCAAAAACACCCCAAAAATAAAGGGATCACCCATAAACTGGAAGAAAATCCCCAAAAAGCACGGATCCAATCCCAAAACCACCCTAAACCTACCTGATGTTCTCCAAAACCCACTATTTACCATTTTCCACCACGATGACCAACCAGTACACAACAAAACCCAACGGAGACCCCCAAACACCTCAAAAATTTCCCAAAAAAGAACGGGACCACCCCAAGAAACAGAAGAAAACACCAAAAAACATGACTCTGCCCCAAAAGTCCCCCTAAACCTACCTGATGTTCTCCAAAAGCCACAATTTACACTTTTTCACCATGATGACCAACAAGAACCCAACTAAAACCCAACGGAGACCCCAAAACACGTCATAAACACCCCAAAAAAGAACAGGATCACCCAAAAAAAAAACAGAAGAAAAGACCAAATACCATGAATCCACCCCAAAAGTCACCCTAAACCTACCTGATGTTCTCCAAAACCCACAATTTACAATTTTCCACCATGATGACCACGGAAAACCCAACGAAACCCAACGGTTTTAAGAAAATTAAGCAAAAGAATTTTCATAGTGTCTAGGCAAGCATTATGCAGCTCCTTACTTCAGCAGGGAGCTTTCGCAACTCCTGCTCCTCAAACAGAACTCCTTGTTTTTATAATACAAAAGACAATGAGCAAACATTTATGGTGTATTACCCTAAGTTTTTGGTTAGGGTTTTTTGCGTCTTAATGTTTTGGGGTTAGGGTTTGGAGCGCCCTAAGTTTTTGGGCTAGGGCTTTGAGCATTCCTAACGTTTTGGGTTGGGTTTGGGTTTTGAGCATCCTAAGATTTTGGGTTGGGGGTTTTAGGCATAGGTCTTCAGGGGTTTAGTGTGGTAAATAGTTTGGGTTAGGTCTGTAGGGGTTTCGAGGTTTTTTGGATATTAGGGCTTGAGGCTTTTTTTGTAAGGGCGGTGAGGGTTCCAGTGAGTGCTGGTAAATGCAGTTCTCGAGCACTCGGCCTGTGATTGGCCATGCTGGCTGTGCGGGGAATGCTGGTAGGTGTAGTTTTCCGGCACTGGGAGGCCATGTTGTGTGCCCAGAGCATGCCGGGAGATGTAGTTCTTGGGACTCCGGACTTCCGGGAGGCCATGTTGAATGCCCAGAGCATACCGGGAGATGTAGTTCTCGGGAACTAGGGTTAGGGTTAGGGGCTAGGGCTGGGGCTAGAGTTAGGGTTTCGGGTGAGGGTTGGGGTTGGGGGTTATTGTTAGGGTTAGTGGTTTAGGGTTAGGCTTAGAGGGTTATGGTTAGGGGTAGGTTTAGAGGGTTAGGGTAAGGGTTAGGGGTTAGGGGTTGGGACTGTGGTTAGGCTTAGAGTAAGGGTTAGGGTGAGGGTATTAGGGTTAGGGTTCAGATTAGGGTAAGGGTTAGGGCAAAGGTAAGTGTTAGGGTAAGGCTGAGGGTGAGGATAAGGTTTAGGGAAAGGGTTAGGTTTAGGGTAAGGGTTGGGGTAAGGGTTAGGGTAAGGGTAAGTGTTAAGGTAAAGGATAGAGTAATGGTAAGTATAAGGGTAGGGTAAGGATTAGGGTAAGGGTAAGGATTAGGGTTAGGTTTAGGGTAAGAATAAGGGTAAGCTAATGGTTAGGATAAGTGTTAGGGTAAAGGTTTTCATTTTTTAAAGCTGAAATGCAGTATGCAATCTGGGACGTCACAGCCAGAGCTGCCTATGGCAAGGTGAGAGAGGAAAAGATGGAGCAGATGTTCTACTCCTAGTTTTTTCTTTATACGTAAAAAAAAGGTTGAGCTAATTCCAGTTGGAAGAGTTCCAATTACTTGCTTGGTCATAATGTCTTTTAATATTGAAAGCTGCAGCAAAAGCATGGGGATTTTTGCTTCTAGAAACACCCTAGTTCTCTTGTCTGCACTATGCATGCTTCTGAGCTAAAACTGATTAAAAAATGAAAAGAAAAATCACACACACACAAAAAAAAAAAAAAAAAAAACACCACAGCTGCTGCTGCTCTCTTCCTACTTCCTTGTGCTTTGCCCCTACCCTTCCCAGGTGATTGGGTTTGGGTGCTAGTCGGGGCCAAATGGTATATGAGTCCCAGGCATCCCCTCAGAGAGCTCATTCTGCTTGGGCTGCTCTTTGGGGTGTTTGTTTTTCCTTCGGTCAGTTGCAGGCTTCTTCAGGTGGATGAGAGTTTATGGACTGATGCGTTTCCAAGTAGCGAGGGGTACGCACATCTTTTTGAGGTAACAGCTAGTAGGATCTGTTAGAATAATGTAGTACTTGGTGCCTTTATTGCATGCAGTTCTTTATCAGGTGAGTAACTGTTGCGAGTAACTGAAGTCAATGTTACTTGGTGTGTTTGCTATGCAGTGCCTGTGCGGACTATTGCACGAGACAGAGCTTTCTGACATCTGGCCCAGCAACTACTAAATAAGGGGAGGGGAGAAGCTGAAGAACGACCAAAGGACAAAGCCTGGGAGGAAGACTACGAGCCTTCAGTACGAGCGGCCCCCAGAGGGACCACCGGAGACTGATAACGCCTGCACCAGTGGGAGGGTTTGGATTCTGGGAACTAATTAGAATAACCCTGCCTTTTGTAGAAGTAGTAATGAATATGTATTAGCCTAGCAGCATAAAAACCAGCCGCCTGATGTAACTTGTGTGCGTCTTGGTGGAGCAGAGACTCCTGGCGCACCCAGCGCTGCTTGCTTACCTCTATTCCTTTAATAAATCATAAACATTAATTGTAAGCCTATTTGGGACTCGGTCATTTATTACAAGTGGGACCTCCCGATGGGTGGAAGCTGTCGGGATAGCTCTGGATGCTGAGGTGTGGTGCTGTAAGGAGGTTGGTGGTCGGTGGCGCCCTGGGGCAGGCCGAATTGGGAGGGGGCGAGGCGGCGGGTGGTCGGTGGCTTCTGTGGAAAAGGCGCTTGTATGGGGGGGCTGCGCATTCAGAGGAACCTTGACAGGCTGCAGATAGGGGCAGGCAGGAACCTTTTGAAGTTCAGGAGAGGGAAATGCCAAGCCCTACCCCTAGGGAGAAACGCCTCTGTTTACCAGCACTGGCTAGCTCGATACTGAATAAGCATTTCTGCATGGAAGGGGTGCTTTGCTATTAGAACAGGCTGCCCGGGGGAAGTGGTAAGAGACCCGATCCTTAAAAGTATTGAAGAGACATGTGGACATAGCCCGGGAGTCCGGCCTCCGGCAGGGCGGGAGCTGGCTCTTCCGAGCCCCTGTGCTCCGGTCTTGTGCGACGCATTTGCAGGCAGCACCGGGTGCCGGGTCCGACATCGGACGGTTCGGGGACGGCGATTCCGGGGCCGTCGGCTAGCAGGGGCCGGCTATGTCGTGTCCCGGGGATCCGACTTCAGGGGGCGTGGGGGCCGGCCGTGCAGTGAAGCGGGGGGCTGGCGTCCGCCGGCTTCCCAGAGAGCGGGCTTTCGGTCCCCTGCGGTACGGTGGCCGGCCGTCCCGAAACGCTGGGCACCGGTCTTGTGCTAGACTCAGCGGGCTCCGGGGCCGAACTCGGCTTCTCGGGGACGGCGGTCCCGGTGTCCAGGTGTCCCGCCTCGGGCGGCGCGGGGCCGGCTGTCCCTAGCAGCTGGGTTCCCAGGAGCTTCTGGGCTCCCAAGCGTCGCCCAAGACCGGATCCCAGAGAATCGGGACGGCCGGCCGCACCGCTGCGACTAGCACAAGCGTCTCCCGACAACGGAGCCCAGGAGCTTGCGAGGGTCAGATTCCGCGCCCCGGGATAGAGAAACGGGGAGCGCGGGTCGGCCGGCCGCAGCTTCGCACGGGACCGAACCCCCTGTCTCCGGCACGGCCAGACCCCGAGCCGGCAGACAGCAGCCTCCCGCTTCACGGCACAGTCGGCCCCCAACCCGCCCGAGTTCTGATCGCCGGGACACGGGACAGCCGGCCGCGCCGCCCGAGGCCGGACTCCTGGAGCCCGGGACCGCCGTCCCTGACAAAGCCAAAGTCGGACCCGGACCCCGCTGCGGCTAGCACACGCGTCGCCCAGGACCGCAGCCTAGGACCTCGGGACGGTCGCATGCCGCGCCTCCGGCAGGAGCTACCCGGGAGGGCAGGACGGCCTGCCGCAGCTCCGCAAGAGACCGAACCTGCTGGATTCCGGGACGGCCAGAGCCCGAGCCGGTGGGCAGCAGCCTCCCGCTTCACGGCTCGGCAGGCACCCACGTCGCCCGACTTCGGACCCACGCGACAGCCGGCACCCGCGCCGCCGGAGGCCGGACACACGGGCCTCGGCATCGCCGTCCCCGAACCGCACGAAGTCACACACGGTCTCCGGTGCGTCCAGCACACGCATCGCAAAGACCGGAGCCCAGATTATAGGATCAGCCAGCCCCGCGCCGCCCGAGGTCGGACCGGGAACCCGGTGCGCTTGGCACATGCGTCGCCCAAGAACGGCACCCAGGGCTGCGGGATGGTCGTGCGTCACGCAGCCCGAGTTCGGACCCCCGGAACACAGGACAACTGGCACCCGCGCCACCGGAGGACAGAATCCCGTGCCCCGGGATTGTGTTGTATTTTCTCCCCCTCCCTCTTTGAGGAGAGGGGGAGTGAGGGAGCGGTTGTGGTGGAGCTCGGCTGCCCACCTGAGTAAAACCACCACTGTCCTTTTTGGCGCCCAACGTGGGGCTCGAGGGTTGAGATAACAGTAGTATTGATTGAAGTATTTACAACTAACATATTGGTTGTCATAATGCTCGGTTTTCTGGTAATACTTTTCTGTGTGGATATGTTGTATGTAGCCCACTCTCTGTTTTCTTTTTTCCTTTACATCGGATCGGAGAAAATGTTGAAGTCTGTGCTTGTTTTTTTAACATGTTGTGCTGTAACATACTGGCCTTCAGTTTGGTTTGGTATTCAAGCCCGGCATTGTTATCCTCCTGGTCTCCTGGAGATTATATTATTGACAATATTAAGAATTACAGTGCCTTCTTTTTTGCCCCCAGCAGTCAATCAGTGAATAATATCGGGTGTGGTGTCTTCTACTTTTCTCCCTGTGGGCTAATTACAGCAGCCTTTCAGTATCTTGGATACCCCTGGTGAGATATTATCCTCCTCTTACTAGGTGTAGTGTTTGTCTTCTTCCCCAAGGCAAAGCAGTTTATTAAGAATATTATCCAAGGACCTGTCCCCAGACAAAGTTGTGGGTGGCAAGGTGTGTGGGGGGATTTGGGCAGGTACCTATCACGGTTTTCTCCTCCAATGGTTCTAAATTTCACCCCTGGACAAGTACAAAATCCAAGAAAGCTGGTAGAATGTTTGAAAGATGTATGCCCTGACCTTGGCAATACTAGAGAACTCCACCAGCTGGCTGCACTCTGCTGGGGTCTGGCTTACGCCTATCAGATGTCAATTAACATTGCCCAGCACCCTCAAGGGGATAGGGAGGTTCTTGAATTTGATGATGAGACAGCACACACTGTGACCACCCCAGAGGACCGACCATCTTTGGTATCAGTCGCCCCCGTAGTAAAGACAAAACAGTGGAAACGGAGATCAGGTCGTTTAGTAAGGGAAGGAGCGCCTCCTATGGATGAGGGAGAAGAGGAAAAGGCAAGCGGCTCTAAAGCAGCGTTATCACGGCAACATCACGAAGAAGAGACTGAAATCATAGATGAATCAGAAACTACTCGGTCTCTATCCTTGAGTGAGCTGCGAGAAATACGAAAAGCCTTCAGTCGCCGTCCAGGTGAGCACATCCTCACTTGGCTGCTTCGACGCTGGGATAGTGGGGCCAATACCCAACAGCTAGAAGGCAACGAAGCCAAGCAGCTGGGATCCCTTTCTAGAGAAAGGCTCATTGACAGAGTAATTGGAAGTGAGGCACAAGTTATCAGCCTCTGGAGGCGAATCCTAACAGCTGTGAAAGGAAGGTATCCCCACAAAAAGGATATTGTCTCCCAAGTAAACAAATGGACCACTATGGATAAGGGACCACTGTGGATATGGATAAGATTCCAGCAGCTGCGGGAATTAGCTGTGCTGGAGATGCTTTATAGTGATTTAAACAACGCCCAGGCACCTAAAGACCCCGATGAAGTCCAATGCACAGCGTCCAAGTGGCGGAAGTTTGTACGGGCTGCACCCCCAAAACATGCCAGCACACTGGCAGTCATGGGTTGGGACGAGGGGATGGGGCCAACTGTGGACAACGTGTCCAATCACCTTCATAAATATGAAGAAAATCTCTCTGCCCCAGTACGGGACTGCATTTCAGCTGTGGAGAGACTGTCCCAACTGTTAGATGAACACATAGCTTAGTCCTCACCTAGACGGAAAAATCTTTCGGCCTTCAAGCACCAGCAGTCCCCGGCTCAAACAAGGGAGAATCCGGGACGCACACCGCGAGGTACCTTGTGGTTTTATTTACGTGACCACGGGGAAGATAGGAGGAAGTGGGACGGTGAACCGACCTCGGCCCTAGCTGCTCGGCTACGTGAGCTACGGAAAGATACAGCAGCAACAAAGAGGGCCCCTAGGAGGATTGCTGCCCCAGTTTCTGTTGAACAGTCCCCCAGAGGGAGTAGAAGGAACAGTAATACTCCTGACCCTGATGAAGAGACTTCTCCTTCACGTTTGGAAGAAATAATTGATAGATACTCTGACCAGGACTAGTGGGGCCCTGCCTCTAGCCAGGTAGAGGAGAGGGACAACCGGATTTACTGGACTGTGTGGATTCGATGGCCTGGCACACCGGAACCGCAAAAATAGAAAGCTTTAGTGGACACAGGCGCACAGTGTACCCTAATGCCGTCAGGCCACCAAGGGGCAGAACCCATCTCTATCTCCGGAGTGACGGGGGGATCCCAAGAGCTAACCATATTGGAAGCTGAAGTGAGTCTAACTGGGAATGAGTGTTAAAGGCACCCCATCGTGACTGGCCCAGAGGCTCCGTGCATCGTCGGCATAGACTACCTCAGGAAAGGGCACCTCAAGGATCCAAAAGGGTACCGGTGGGCTTTTGGCATAGCTGCCTTGAGCACAGAGAAGATTAAGCAGCTGTCTACCCTGCCTGGTCTCTCACAAGACCCCTCTGCTGTAGGATTGCTGAGGATTGAAGAACAGCAAGTGCCAATTGCTACTACAACTGTGCACCGGCGGCAATAGCGCACCAACCGAGACGCCCTGATTCCTCTCCATGAGTTAGTTCACCATCTGGAGAGCCAAGGAGTGATCAGCAAGACTCATTCACCTTTTAACAGTCCTATATGGCCAGTGCGAAAGTCCAATGGCGAGTGGAGGCTAACAGTGGACTATCGGGGCCTGAATGAAGTCACACCACCACTAAGTTCAGCAGTGCCAGACATGCTAGAACTCCAGTACGAACTAGAGTCAAAGGCAGCCAAGTGGAATGCTACTATCGATACTGCTAATGCATTTTTCTCTATCCGTCTAGCAGCAGCATGCAGGCCACAATTTGCTTTCACTTGGAGGGGCATTCAGTATACTTGGAATCGACTGCCCCGGGGTGGAAACACAGCCCTGCCATCTGCCATGGACTGATCCAGACGACACTGGAACAGGGGAACGCTCCTGAACACCTGCAGTATATCGATGATATCATCGTATGTGGTAACACAGCAGAAGAAGTTTTTGGGAAAGGGAAGAAAATAATTCCAATTCTCCTGAAAGCTGGATTTGCCATTAAACAGAATAAGGTCAAGGGACCTGCACAGGAAATCCAGTTGTTGGGGGTAAAATGGCAGGATGGACGTCGCCACATTCCGACGGATGTGATCAACAAAATAACAGTTCTGTCTCCGCCAACCAGCAAAAAAGAAACAGAAGCGTTCCTAGGTCTTGTGGGATTTTGGAGAATGCATGTGCCAGGCTATAGTCAGCTTGTGAGTCCTCTATATTGAGTGACTCGAAAGAGGAACTGACCATTGAGGCCATCACACAGGTTACCCATCAGTGTGAGACCTGTGCTGCAATCAAACGAGCCATGAGGGTAAAGCCTTCCTGGAATAGGGGGAGATGGCTTGGATTTCGATCTGGTGAGCTATGGCAGATTGACTACATCGGACCACTTCCACAAACCCGCCAAGGCAAACGGTACATACTCACCATGGAAGAAGCAACTACTGGGTGGCTGGAAACATACCCTGTAAACCATGCCGCGGCCCGAAACACTATCTTGGGCCTGGAAAGACAAGTGCTGTGGCGACATGGTCCACCAGAAAGAATTGAGTCCGACAATGGGAGTCACTTCCGAAACAATTTGATCACTTCCTGGGCCAAGAGACATGGCATTGAATGGGTGTATCACATCCCTTATCACCCACAAGCCTCTGGGAATATTGAGAGGTACAATGGACTGTTAAAAACTATGCTGCGAGCATTGCCTGCTGCGACATGGAAACATTAGGATATAAACCTACCAGAGGCCACTTGGTTAGTTAACAACAGGGGGTCTGAAAGCCGTGCTGGTCCTGCTGAAACAAAACCCCTACACACTGTGGGAGAAGCTAAAGTCACTGTAGTGCATGTGGGGAAGTGGATGGGGAAGGCGGTGTGGGTTGCCCCTGCCATGGGAAAAGGCAAACCCACTCGTGGGATTGTCTTTGCCCAAGGTCCAGGGTATACCTGGTGGGTGATGCAGAAAGATGGGGATATCAAGTGTGTGCCTCAAGGAGATTTAACACTGGGAGAAAATTAATCTGTCAGCCAAGTTATGTGTTGTAGGAGGACACTGCAGAACCAATGAAAGGTCAACTTTGCAAGGAACCAGGCAAGTGCAACAGTGATGTGAGCTAAGCTGGTGCTGGTGTCAAGAAAAACAACTTCGCCTGCCCTGAGTGACCACTTTGACAGATGATGGTGAAACCATCAACAGTTTTTATGAGTATTTTGGGAAAAGACCTATAGAATAAAGAGAAGTACAGACATAAAAATGCTTCAATGGACAGAAAACTATGGTGATGAGACAATCTATATACTAAACTTTACCTGACTGTGACACAAATGTTATGGAATAAGCGGTGGAAGTTGTGTTGCGTCTGTCTGAGCTGGAGTCACCGTTTCCCTGCAGCAGCCCGCACAGTGCTGTACTCTGCACTCGTAGCTGGAACAACACTGAAATCACTCCAGTGTTGTGCCTATTGCTGCATAGTGCTGGCACAGCATCAGGACTCTTTCCAAGTCCTCAAGAGCCAGGCACGGGTGCCGGCTGTCCCGTGTCCCGTGGGTCCGAACTCGGGCTGCGTGGGGTCCGGCCATCACGCTTCCCAGGGCTCCGGTCTTTGGCGACGCATGTGTCAACCGCACCGGGTTCCCGGTACGACCTCAAACGGCTCTGGAGCTGTCTGTCCCTAGAACCTGTGCTCCGGTCTTGTGCGAGGCATGTGCCAGATGCAGCGAGGTCCGGAGCCGACTTCGGGCGCTTTGAGGACGGTGATCCCCCGGGGCACGGGATTCTGTCCTCCGGTGGCGCGGGTGCCAGTTCTCCCGTGTTCCGGGGGTCCGAACTCGGGCTGCGTGAAGCACGACCATCCCGCGGCCCTGGGCGCCGTTCTTGGGCGACGCATGTGCCAAGCGCACCGGGTTCCCGGTCCGACCTCGGGCGGCGCGGGGCTGGCTGATCCTATAATCTGGGCTCCGGTCTTTGCGATGCGTGTGCCAGACGCACCGGAGACCGTGTGTGACTTCGTGCGGTTCGGGGACGGCGATGCCGAGGCCCGTGTGTCCGGCCTCCGGCGGCGCGGGTGCCGGCTGTCGCGTGGGTCCGAAGTCGGGCGATGAACCGTGAGCTTCACTGCCGAGCCGTGAAGCGGGAGGCTGCTGCCCACCGGCTCGGGCTCTGGCCGTCCCGGAATCCAGCAGGTTCGGTCTCTTGCGGAGCTGCGGCAGGCCGTCCTGCCCTCCCGGGTAGCTCCTGCCGGAGGCGCGGCATGCGACCGTCCCGAGGTCCTAGGCTGCGGTCCTGGGCGACGCGTGTGCTAGCCGCAGCGGGGTCCGGGTCCGACTTTGGCTTTGTCAGGGACGGCGGTCCCGGGCTCCAGGTGTCCGGCCTCGGGCGGCGCGGCCGGCTGTCCCGTGTCCCGGCGATCAGAACTCGGGCGGGTTGGGGGCCGACTGTGCCGTGAAGCGGGAGGCTGCTGTCTGCCGGCTCGGGGTCTGGCCGTGCCGGAGACAGGGGGTTCGGTCCCGTGCGAAGCTGCGGCCGGCCGACCCGCGCTCCCCATTTCTCTATCCCGGGGCGCGGAATCTGACCCTCGCAAGCTCCTGGGCTCCGTTGTCGGGAGACGCTTGTGCTAGTCGCAGCGGTGCGGCCGGCCGTCCCGATTCTCTGGGATCCGGTCTTGGGCGACGCTTGGGAGCCCAGAAGCTCTTGGGAACCCAGCTGCTAGGGACAGCCGGCCCCGCGCCGCCCGAGGCGGGACACCTGGACACCGGGACCGCCGTCCCCGAGAAGCCGAGTTCGGCCCCGGAGCCCGCTGAGTCTAGCACAAGACCGGTGCCCAGGGTTTCGGGACGGCCGGCCACCGAACCGCACGGGACCGAAAGCCCGCTCTCTGGGAAGCCGGCGGACGCCAGCCCCCCGCTTCACTGCACGGCCGGCCCCCACGCCCCCTGAAGTCGGATCCCCGGGACACGACATAGCCGGCCCCTGCTAGCCGACGGCCCCGGAATCGCCGTCCCCGAACCGTCCGATGTCGGACCCGGCACCCGGTGCTGCCTGCAAATGCGTCGCACAAGACCGGAGCACAGGGGCTCGGAAGAGCCAGCTCCCGCCCTGCCGGAGGCCGGACTCCCGGGCTATGTCCACGTCTCTTCAATACTTTTAAGGATCGGGTCTCTTACCACTTCCCCCGGGCAGCCTGTTCTAATAGCAAAGCACCCCTTCCATGCAGAAATGCTTATTCAGTATCGAGCTAGCCAGTGCTGGTAAACAGAGGTGTTTCTCCCTAGGGGTAGGGCTTGGCATTTCCCTCTCCTGAACTTCAAAAGGTTCCTGCCTGCCCCTATCTGCAGCCTGTCAAGGTTCCTCTGAATGCGCAGCCCCCCCATACAAGCGCCTTTTCCACAGAAGCCACCGACCACCCGCCGCCTCGCCCCCTCCCAATTCGGCCTGCCCCAGGGCGCCACCGACCACCAACCTCCTTGCAGCATCACGCCTCAGCATCCCGAGCTATCCCGACAGCTTCCACCAATCGGGAGGTCCCACTTGTAATAAATGACCGAGTCCCAAATAGGCTTACAATTAATGTTTATGATTTATTTAAGGAATAGAGGTAAGCAAGCAGCGCTGGGTGCGCCAGGAGTCTCTGCTCCACCAAGACGCACACAAGTTACATCAGGCGGCTGGTTTTTATGCTGCTAGGCTAATACATATTCATTACTACTTCTACAAAAGGCAGGGTTATTCTAATTAGTTCCCAGAATCCAAACCCTCCCACTGGTGCAGGCGTTATCAGTCTCCGGTGGTCCCTCTGGGGGCCGCTCGTACTGAAGGCTCGTAGTCTTCCTCCCAGGCTTTGTCCTTTGGTCGTTCTTCAGCTTCTCCCCTCCCCTTATTTAGTAGTTGCTGGGCCAGATGTCAGAAAGCTCTGTCTCGTGCAGTAGTCCGCACAGGCACTGCATAGCAAACACACCAAGTAACATTGACTTCAGTTACTCGCAACAGTTACTCACCTGATAAAGAACTGCATGCAATAAAGGCACCAAGTACTACATTATTCTAACAGATCCTACTAGCTGTTACCTCAAAAAGATGTGCGTACCCCTCGCTACTTGGAAACGCATCAGTCCATAAACTCTCATCCACCTGAAGAAGCCTGCAACTGACCGAAGGAAAAACAAACACCCCAAAGAGCAGCCCAAGCAGAATGAGCTCTCTGAGGGGATGCCTGGGACTCATATACCATTTGGCCCCGACTAGCACCCAAACCCAATCACCTGGGAAGGGTAGAGGCAAAGCACAAGGAAGTAGGAAGAGAGCAGCAGCATCTGTGGTGTGTGTTTTTTTTTTTTTGTGTGTGTGTGATTTTTCTTTTTATTTTTTAATCAGTTTTAGCTCAAAAGCATGCATAGTGCAGACAAGAGAACTAGGGTGTTTCTAGAAGCAAAAATCCCCATGCTTTTGCTGCAGCTTTCAATATTAAAAGACATTATGACCAAGCAAGTAATTGGAACTCTTCCAACTGGAATTAGCTCAACCTTTTGTTTACGTATAAAGAAAAAACTAGGAGTAGAACATCTGCTCCATCTTTTCCTCTCTCACCTTGCCATAGGCAGCTCTGGCTGTGACGTCCCAGATTGCATACTGCATTTCAGCTTTAACAAATGAAAACCTTTACCCTAACACTTATCCTAACCATTAGCTTACCCTTATTCTTACCCTAAACCTAACCCTAATCCATACCCTTACCCTAATCCTTACCCTACCCTTATACTTACCATTACTCTATCCTTTACCTTAACACTTACCCTTACCCTAACCCTTACCCTAAACCTAACCCTTTCCCTAAACCTTATCCTCACCCTCAGCCTTACCCTAACCCTTACCCTAACACTTACCTTTGCCCTAACCCTTACCCTAATCTGAACCCAAACCCTAACCCTAATACTCTCACCCTAACCCTTACTCTAACCCTAACCACAACCCCAACCCCTAACCCCTAACCCTTACCCTAACCCTCTAAACCTACCTCTAACCTATCCCTAACCATAACCCTCTAAGCCTAACCCTAACCCTCTAAGCCTAACAATAACCCCCAACCCCAACCCTCACCCGAAACCCTAACTCTAGCCCCAGCCCTAGCCCCTAACCCTAACCCTAGTTCCCGAGAACTACATCTCCCGGTATGCTCTGGGCATTCAACATGGCCTCCCGGAAGTCCCAAATCCGAAAACTACATTTCCCGGCATACTGTGGGTACGCAACATGGCCTCCCGGAAGTCCGAAGTCCCGAGAACTACATCTCCCGGCATGCTCTGGGCACACAACATGGCCTCCCAGTGCCGGAAAACTACACCTACCAGCATTCCCCGCACAGCCAGCATGGCCAATCACAGGCCGAGTGCTCGAGAACTGCATTTACCAGCACTCACTGGAACCCTCACCGCCCTTACAAAAAAAGCCTCAAGCCCTAACATCCAAAAAACCTCGAAACCCCTACAGACCTAACCCAAACTATTTACCACACTAAACCCCTGAAGACCTATGCCTAAAACCCCCAACCCAAAATCTTAGGATGCTCAAAACCCAAACCCAACCCAAAACGTTAGGAATGCTCAAAGCCCTAGCCCAAAAACTTAGGGCGCTCCAAACCCTAACCCCAAAACATTAAGACGCAAAAAACCCTAACCCAAAAACTTAGGTTGATGCACCATAAATGTTTGCTCATTGTCTTTTGTATTATAAAAACAAGGAGTTCTGTTTGAGGAGCGGGAGTTGCGAAAGCTCCCTGCTGAAGTAAGGAGCTGCATAATGCTTGCCTAGACACTATGAAAATTCTTTTGCTTAATTTTCTTAAAAGCGTTGGGTTTCGTTGGGTTTTCCGTGGTCATCATGGTGGAAAAGTGTAAATTGTGGGTTTTGGAGAACATCAGGTAGGTTTAGGGGGACTTTTGGGGTGGATTCATGGTATTTGGGATTTTCTTCTGTTTTTTTTTGGGGGGGTTATCCAATTCATTTTTGGGGTGTTTTTGACATGTTTTGGGGTCTCCGTTGGGTTTTGTTGGGTTCTTGTTTTTCATCATGTGGGAAAAGTGTAAATTGCGTGTTTTGGAGAACATCAGGTAGGTTTAGTGTCGTTTTGGAGTGGATCTATGTTTTTGGGGGATTTTCTTCCAGTTTTGGGGGTGATTCCGTTCTTGTTTAGGGTGTTTTTGACTTGTTTTGGGGTCTCCGTTGGGTTTTAGTTGGATTCTCGTTGGTCGTTAAGGTAAATGGGAGTGGCTTGTGGGTTTTGAAGAAGATCAGGTGAGTTTAGGGTGGTTTTGCGGGGAAATTCATAGTTTTTGGTGTTTTTTCTTCTGATGCAGCTCTTTTTTGGGGTGTTTTTGACGTGTTTTGGGGTTTCCGTTGGGTTTCGTTGAGTTCTTTTTGTTCATCATGGTGAAAATGGGTAAAGTGTGGGTATTGGAGAACATCAGGTAGGTTTAGGGGGACTTTTGGGGTGGATCAACGGCTTTTAGGGTTTTCTTTCGGTTTTGGGGGTGATCCTGCTTTTTTTTGTGGTGTTTTTGACGTGTTTTGGGGTTTCCGTTGCGTTTTGTTGATTTCCTAATGTGTTTTAAGTTTGTTGGGAGTGGACTTTGGGATTTGGAGAACATCAGGTACGTTTAGAGTGGTTTTGGGATTGGATCCGTGCTTTTGGGGGTTTTCTTTGGTTTTGGGGGTGATCCCGTTCTTTTTTGGGGTGTTTTTGACGTGTTTTGGTGTCTCGTTTTGGGTTTTCGTTTGGTTCATGTTGGTCATCCTGTTGAAAAAGTGTAAATTGTGGGTTTTGGAGAACATCAGATAGGTTTAGGGGGACTTTTGGTGTGGATCTATGGCTTTTGGGGTTCTCTTTCTTTTTTAGGGTTTATCCCGTTCTTGTTTTGGGTGTTTTTGACTTCTTTTGGGGTCTCCGTTGGGTTTCGTTGGGTTTTCCATGGTCATCATGTTGGAAAATTGTAAATTGTGGGTTTTGGAGATCATCAGGTAGGTTTAGGGTGGTTTTGGGGTGGATCTATGATTTTGAAGGATTTTCTTCCAATTTTGGGGGTGATCCCTTTCTTTTTTTTTTTTTTTTTTTTTTTTGACGTGTTTTGTGGTCTCCGTTGGGTTTCGTTGGGTTTTCCATGGTCATCAATGTGGAAAAGTGTAAATTGTGGGTTTTGGAGAACTTCAGGTTGGTTTAGGGGGATTTTTGGTGTGGATCTATGGCTTTTGGGGTTTTCTTTCGTTGTTGGGGTTGAACCAGTTCTTTTTTGGGGTGTTTTTGACGTTTTTGGGGTCTCCGTTGGGTTTTGTTGGGTTCTCGTTGGTCGTTAAGCTAAATGGGAGTGGATTGTGGGTTTTGAAGAAGATCAGGTGAGTTTAGGGTGATTTGGGAGGGAAATGCATAGTTTTGTTTTTTTTTTTTCTTCTGATCCAGTTCTTTTTTGGGGTGTTTTTGAGGTGTTTTGGGGTTTCCGTTGCGTTTTGTTGAGTTCCTAATGGGTTTTATGGTGGGTGGGAGTGGATTTTGGGATTTGGAGAAGATCAGGTAGGTTTAAGGGTTTTCTTGGGGTTAAATCACGTATTTTCTTCTGATCCGGTTTGCTTTTGGGGTGTTTTTGAGGTGTTTTGGGGTTTCTGTTGCGTTTTGTTGAGTTCCTAATGGGTTTTATGGTGGTTGGGAGTGGACTTTGGGATTTGGAGAAGATCAGGTAGGTTTAGGGTGGTTTTGGGATTGGATCCATGCTTTTTGGGGATTTTCTTCCAGTTTTGGGGGTTATCCCGTTCTTTTTTTGGGGTGTTTTTGACATGTTTTGATGTCTCTGTTGGGTTTTGTTGGGTTTTCTGTTGGCATCTTGGTGGAAAAGGGTAAATTGTGGGTTTTGGAGAACTTCAGGTAGGTTTAGGGGGACTTTTTGTGGTGGATTCATGGTATTTGGGGTTTTCTTCTGTTTTTTGGGGTGATCCTGTTCTTTTTTGGGGTGTTTTTGACGTGTTTTGGGGTTGTCCGTTGGGTTTTGTTGGGTTCTCGTTGGTCATCATTGTGAAAAAGGGTAAATTGTGGGTTTTGGAGAACATCAGGTAGGCTTAGGGGGACTTTTGGGGTGGATCTATGGCATTTGGGGTTTTCTTCTGTTTTTTGGGGAGATCCTGTTCTTTTTTTGTTTTTTTTTTTTTTTTTTTGACATGTTTTTTGTCTCCATTGGGTTTCGTTGGGTTTTCCATGGTCATCATGGTGGAAAAGGGTAAATTTGTGGGTTTTGGAGAACATCAGGTAGGTTTAGGCTGGTTTTGGGATTGGATCTGTGCTTTTTGGGGATTTTCTTCCAGTTTATGGGTGATCCCTTTCTTTTTTGGGGTGTTTTTGACGTGTTTTGGTATCTCCTTTTGGGTTTTCGTTTGGTTCATGTTGGTCATCATGGTGAAAATTGTAAATTTTTGGGGGGGGAATTTTCTTCCAGTTTTGGGGGTGATCCCGTTCTTTTTTGGGGTGTTCTTGACATGTTTTGGGGTCTCTGTTGGGTTTCGTTGGGTTTTCTGTTGTCATGGTGGTGGAAAAGTGTAAATTGTGGGTTTTGGAGAACATCAGGTAGGTTTAGGGGGACTTTTGGGGTGGATTCATGGTATTTGGGATTTTCTTCTGTTTTTTTTTGGGGGGGTTATCCAATTCATTTTTGGGGTGTTTTTGACATGTTTTGGGGTCTCCGTTGGGTTTTGTTGGGTTCTTGTTTTTCATCATGTGGGAAAAGTGTAAATTGCGTGTTTTGGAGAACATCAGGTAGGTTTAGTGTCGTTTTGGAGTGGATCTATGTTTTGGGGGGATTTTCTTCCAGTTTTGGGGGTGATTCCGTTCTTGTTTAGGGTGTTTTTGACTTGTTTTGGGGTCTCCGTTGGGTTTTAGTTGGATTCTCGTTGGTCCTTAAGGGAAATGGGAGTGGATTGTGGGTTTTGAAGAAGATCAGGTGAGTTTAGGGTGGTTTTGCGGGGAAATTCATAGTTTTTGGTGTTTTTTCTTCTGATGCAGTTCTTTTTTTGGGGTGTTTTTGACGTGTTTTTGGGTCTCCGTTGGTTTTTGTTGGGTTCTTGTTGTTCATCATGGTGAAAACGTGTAAATTGTGGGTATTGGAGAACATCAGGTAGGTTTAGGGGGACTTTTGGGGTGGATCAACGGCTTTTAGGGTTTTCTTTCGGTTTTGGGGGTGATCCTGCTTTTTTTTGTGGTGTTTTTGACGTGTTTTGGGGTTTCCGTTGCGTTTTGTTGATTTCCTAATGTGTTTTAAGTTTGTTGGGAGTGGACTTTGGGATTTGGAGAACATCAGGTAGGTTTACTGTGGTTTTGGGGTGGATCTATGGTTTTTTGGGGTTTTCTTTCTTTTTTAGGGGTTATGCTGTTCTTGTTTGGGGTGTTTTTGACTTGTTTTGGGGTCTCCGTTGGGTTTTAGTTGGATTCTCATTGGTCCTTAAGGGAAATGGGAGTGGATTGTGGGTTTTGAAGAAGATCAGGTGAGTTTAGGGTGGTTTTGCGGGGAAATTCATAGTGTTTGGTGTTTTTTCTTCTGATTAAGTTCTGTTTTGGGGTGTTTTTGACGTGTTTTGGGGTTTCCGTTGGGTTTCGTTGAGTTCCTACTGGGTTTTATGGTGGTTGGGAGTGGACATTTGGATTTGGAGAACATCAGGTACGTTTAGAGTGGTTTTGGGATTGGATCCGTGCTTTTTGGGGTTTTCTTTGGTTTTGGGGGTGATCCTGTTCTTGTTTGGGGTGTTTTTGACGTGTTTTGGGTTCTCCGTTGGGTTTCGTTGGGTTTTCCGTGGTCATCATGGTGGAAAAGTGTAAATTGTGGGTTTTGGAGAACATCAGGTCTTTAGGGGGACTTTTGGGGTGGATTCATGATATATGGGGTGTTCTTCTTTTTTTTTTTTTTTTTTTTTTTTTGGGGGGGGGTGATCCAATTCATTTTGGGGGTGTTTTTGACGTGTTTTGGGGTCTCCATTGGGTTTCGTTGCGTTTTCTGTGGTCATCATGGTGAAAAAGTGTAAATTGTGGCTTTTGGAGAACATCAGGTAGGTTTAGGGGGACTTTTGGGGCAGAGTCATGTTTTTTGGTGTTTTCTTCTGTTTCTTGGGGTGGTCCCGTTCTTTTTTGGGAAATATTTGAGGTGTTTGGGGGTCTCCGTTGGGTTTTGTTGTGTACTCGTTGGTCATCGTGGTGGAAAATGGTAAATTGTGGGTTTTGGAGAACATCAGGTAGGTTTAGGGTGGTTTTGGGATTGGATCCGTGCTTTTTGGGGATTTTCTTCCAGTTTATGGGTGATCCCTTTATTTTTGGGGTGTTTTTGACGTGTTTTGGTGTCTCGTTTTGGGTTTTCGTTTGGTTCATGTTGGTCATCCTGTTGAAAAAGTGTAAATTGTGGGTTTTGGAGAACATCAGGTAGGTTTAGGGGGACTTTTGGTGTGGATCTATGGCTTTTGGGGTTCTCTTTCTTTTTTAGGGTTTATCCCGTTCTTGTTTTGGGTGTTTTTGACTTCTTTTGGGGTCTCCGTTGGGTTTCGTTGGGTTTTCCATGGTCATCATGTTGGAAAATTGTAAATTGTGGGTTTTGGAGATCATCAGGTAGGTTTAGGGTGGTTTTGGGGTGGATCTATGATTTTGAAGGATTTTCTTCCAATTTTGGGGGTGATCCCTTTCTTTTTTTTTTTTTTTTTTTTTTTTTTGACGTGTTTTGTGGTCTCCGTTGGGTTTCGTTGGGTTTTCCATGGTCATCAATGTGGAAAAGTGTAAATTGTGGGTTTTGGAGAACTTCCGGTTGGTTTAGGGGGATTTTTGGTGTGGATCTATGGCTTTTGGGGTTTTCTTTCGTTGTTGGGGTTGAACCAGTTCTTTTTTGGGGTGTTTTTGACGTTTTTGGGGTCTCCGTTGGGTTTTGTTGGGTTCTCGTTGGTCGTTAAGCTAAATGGGAGTGGATTGTGGGTTTTGAAGAAGATCAGGTGAGTTTAGGGTGATTTGGGAGGGAAATGCATAGTTTTGTTTTTTTTTTTTCTTCTGATCCAGTTCTTTTTTGGGGTGTTTTTGAGGTGTTTTGGGGTTTCCGTTGCGTTTTGTTGAGTTCCTAATGGGTTTTATGGTGGGTGGGAGTGGATTTTGGGATTTGGAGAAGATCAGGTAGGTTTAAGGGTTTTCTTGGGGTTAAATCACGTATTTTCTTCTGATCCGGTTTGCTTTTGGGGTGTTTTTGAGGTGTTTTGGGGTTTCTGTTGCGTTTTGTTGAGTTCCTAATGGGTTTTATGGTGGTTGGGAGTGGACTTTGGGATTTGGAGAAGATCAGGTAGGTTTAGGGTGGTTTTGGGATTGGATCCATGCTTTTTGGGGATTTTCTTCCAGTTTTGGGGGTTATCCCGTTCTTTTTTTGGGGTGTTTTTGACATGTTTTGATGTCTCTGTTGGGTTTTGTTGGGTTTTCTGTTGGCATCTTGGTGGAAAAGGGTAAATTGTGGGTTTTGGAGAACTTCAGGTAGGTTTAGGGGGACTTTTGTGGTGGATTCATGGTATTTGGGGTTTTCTTCTGTTTTTTGGGGTGATCCTGTTCTTTTTTGGGGTGTTTTTGACGTGTTTTGGGGTTGTCCGTTGGGTTTTGTTGGGTTCTCGTTGGTCATCATTGTGAAAAAGGGTAAATTGTGGGTTTTGGAGAACATCAGGTAGGCTTAGGGGGACTTTTGGGGTGGATCTATGGCATTTGGGGTTTTCTTCTGTTTTTTGGGGAGATCCTGTTCTTTTTTTTTTTTTTTTTTTTTTGACATGTTTTTTGTCTCCATTGGGTTTCGTTGGGTTTTCCATGGTCATCATGGTGGAAAAGGGTAAATTTGTGGGTTTTGGAGAACATCAGGTAGGTTTAGGCTGGTTTTGGGATTGGATCTGTGCTTTTTGGGGATTTTCTTCCAGTTTATGGGTGATCCCTTTCTTTTTTGGGGTGTTTTTGACGTGTTTTGGTATCTCCTTTTGGGTTTTCGTTTGGTTCATGTTGGTCATCATGGTGAAAATTGTAAATTTTTGGGGGGGGAATTTTCTTCCAGTTTTGGGGGTGATCCCGTTCTTTTTTGGGGTGTTCTTGACATGTTTTGGGGTCTCTGTTGGGTTTCGTTGGGTTTTCTGTTGTCATGGTGGTGGAAAAGTGTAAATTGTGGGTTTTGGAGAACATCAGGTAGGTTTAGGGGGACTTTTGGGGTGGATTCATGGTATTTGGGATTTTCTTCTGTTTTTTTTTGGGGGGGTTATCCAATTCATTTTTGGGGTGTTTTTGACATGTTTTGGGGTCTCCGTTGGGTTTTGTTGGGTTCTTGTTTTTCATCATGTGGGAAAAGTGTAAATTGCGTGTTTTGGAGAACATCAGGTAGGTTTAGTGTCGTTTTGGAGTGGATCTATGTTTTTGGGGGATTTTCTTCCAGTTTTGGGGGTGATTCCGTTCTTGTTTAGGGTGTTTTTGACTTGTTTTGGGGTCTCCGTTGGGTTTTAGTTGGATTCTCGTTGGTCGTTAAGGGAAATGGGAGTGGCTTGTGGGTTTTGAAGAAGATCAGGTGAGTTTAGGGTGGTTTTGCGGGGAAATTCATAGTTTTTGGTGTTTTTTCTTCTGATGCAGTTCTTTTTTTGGGGTGTTTTTGACGTGTTTTTGGGTCTCCGTTGGTTTTTGTTGGGTTCTTGTTGTTCATCATGGTGAAAATGGGTAAAGTGTGGGTATTGGAGAACATCAGGTAGGTTTAGGGGGACTTTTGGGGTGGATCAACGGCTTTTAGGGTTTTCTTTCGGTTTTGGGGGTGATCCTGCTTTTTTTTGTGGTGTTTTTGACGTGTTTTGGGGTTTCCGTTGCGTTTTGTTGATTTCCTAATGTGTTTTAAGTTTGTTGGGAGTGGACTTTGGGATTTGGAGAACATCAGGTAGGTTTAGTGTGGTTTTGGGGTGGATCTATGTTTTTTTGGGGTTTTCTTTCTTTTTTAGGGGTTATCCTGTTCTTGTTTGGGGTGTTTTTGACTTGTTTTGGGGTCTCCGTTGGGTTTTAGTTGGATTCTCATTGGTCCTTAAGGGAAATGGGAGTGGATTGTGGGTTTTGAAGAAGATCAGGTGAGTTTAGGGTGGTTTTGCGGGGAAATTCATAGTGTTTGGTGTTTTTTCTTCTGATTAAGTTCTGTTTTGGGGTGTTTTTGACGTGTTTTGGGGTTTCCGTTGGGTTTCGTTGAGTTCCTACTGGGTTTTATGGTGGTTGGGAGTGGACATTTGGATTTGGAGAACATCAGGTACGTTTAGAGTGGTTTTGGGATTGGATCCGTGCTTTTTGGGGTTTTCTTTGGTTTTGGGGGTGATCCTGTTCTTGTTTGGGGTGTTTTTGACGTGTTTTGGGTTCTCCGTTGGGTTTCGTTGGGTTTTCCGTGGTCATCATGGTGGAAAAGTGTAAATTGTGGGTTTTGGAGAACATCAGGTCTTTAGGGGGACTTTTGGGGTGGATTCATGATATATGGGGTGTTCTTCTTTTTTTTTTTTTTTTTTTTTTTTTGGGGGGGGGTGATCCAATTCATTTTGGGGGTGTTTTTGACGTGTTTTGGGGTCTCCATTGGGTTTCGTTGCGTTTTCTGTGGTCATCATGGTGGAAAAGGGTAAATTGTGGCTTTTGGAGAACATCAGGTAGGTTTAGGGGGACTTTTGGGGCAGAGTCATGTTTTTTGGTGTTTTCTTCTGTTTCTTGGGGTGGTCCCGTTCTTTTTTGGGAAATATTTGAGGTGTTTGGGGGTCTCCGTTGGGTTTTGTTGTGTACTCGTTGGTCATCGTGGTGGAAAATGGTAAATTGTGGGTTTTGGAGAACATCAGGTAGGTTTAGGGTGGTTTTGGGATTGGATCCGTGCTTTTTGGGGATTTTCTTCCAGTTTATGGGTGATCCCTTTATTTTTGGGGTGTTTTTGACGTGTTTTGGTGTCTCGTTTTGGGTTTTCGTTTGGTTCATGTTGGTCATCCTGTTGAAAAAGTGTAAATTGTGGGTTTTGGAGAACATCAGGTAGGTTTAGGGGGACTTTTGGTGTGGATCTATGGCTTTTGGGGTTCTCTTTCTTTTTTAGGGTTTATCCCGTTCTTGTTTTGGGTGTTTTTGACTTCTTTTGGGGTCTCCGTTGGGTTTCGTTGGGTTTTCCATGGTCATCATGTTGGAAAATTGTAAATTGTGGGTTTTGGAGATCATCAGGTAGGTTTAGGGTGGTTTTGGGGTGGATCTATGATTTTGAAGGATTTTCTTCCAATTTTGGGGGTGATCCCTTTCTTTTTTTTTTTTTTTTTTTTTTTTTTTTTTTTTTTTGACGTGTTTTGTGGTCTCCGTTGGGTTTCGTTGGGTTTTCCATGGTCATCAATGTGGAAAAGTGTAAATTGTGGGTTTTGGAGAACTTCAGGTTGGTTTAGGGGGATTTTTGGTGTGGATCTATGGCTTTTGGGGTTTTCTTTCGTTGTTGGGGTTGAACCAGTTCTTTTTTGGGGTGTTTTTGACGTTTTTGGGGTCTCCGTTGGGTTTTGTTGGGTTCTCGTTGGTCGTTAAGCTAAATGGGAGTGGATTGTGGGTTTTGAAGAAGATCAGGTGAGTTTAGGGTGATTTGGGAGGGAAATGCATAGTTTTGTTTTTTTTTTTTCTTCTGATCCAGTTCTTTTTTGGGGTGTTTTTGAGGTGTTTTGGGGTTTCCGTTGCGTTTTGTTGAGTTCCTAATGGGTTTTATGGTGGGTGGGAGTGGATTTTGGGATTTGGAGAAGATCAGGTAGGTTTAAGGGTTTTCTTGGGGTTAAATCACGTATTTTCTTCTGATCCGGTTTGCTTTTGGGGTGTTTTTGAGGTGTTTTGGGGTTTCTGTTGCGTTTTGTTGAGTTCCTAATGGGTTTTATGGTGGTTGGGAGTGGACTTTGGGATTTGGAGAAGATCAGGTAGGTTTAGGGTGGTTTTGGGATTGGATCCATGCTTTTTGGGGATTTTCTTCCAGTTTTGGGGGTTATCCCGTTCTTTTTTTGGGGTGTTTTTGACATGTTTTGATGTCTCTGTTGGGTTTTGTTGGGTTTTCTGTTGGCATCTTGGTGGAAAAGGGTAAATTGTGGGTTTTGGAGAACTTCAGGTAGGTTTAGGGGGACTTTTGTGGTGGATTCATGGTATTTGGGGTTTTCTTCTGTTTTTTGGGGTGATCCTGTTCTTTTTTGGGGTGTTTTTGACGTGTTTTGGGTTGTCCGTTGGGTTTTGTTGGGTTCTCGTTGGTCATCATTGTGAAAAAGGGTAAATTGTGGGTTTTGGAGAACATCAGGTAGGCTTAGGGGGACTTTTGGGGTGGATCTATGGCATTTGGGGTTTTCTTCTGTTTTTTGGGGAGATCCTGTTCTTTTTTTTTTTTTTTTTTTTTTGACATGTTTTTTGTCTCCATTGGGTTTCGTTGGGTTTTCCATGGTCATCATGGTGGAAAAGGGTAAATTTGTGGGTTTTGGAGAACATCAGGTAGGTTTAGGCTGGTTTTGGGATTGGATCTGTGCTTTTTGGGGATTTTCTTCCAGTTTATGGGTGATCCCTTTCTTTTTTGGGGTGTTTTTGACGTGTTTTGGTATCTCCTTTTGGGTTTTCGTTTGGTTCATGTTGGTCATCATGGTGAAAATTGTAAATTTTTGGGGGGGGAATTTTCTTCCAGTTTTGGGGGTGATCCCGTTCTTTTTTGGGGTGTTCTTGACATGTTTTGGGGTCTCTGTTGGGTTTCGTTGGGTTTTCTGTTGTCATGGTGGTGGAAAAGTGTAAATTGTGGGTTTTGGAGAACATCAGGTAGGTTTAGGGGGACTTTTGGGGTGGATTCATGGTATTTGGGATTTTCTTCTGTTTTTTTTTTGGGGGGGTTATCCAATTCATTTTTGGGGTGTTTTTGACATGTTTTGGGGTCTCCGTTGGGTTTTGTTGGGTTCTTGTTTTTCATCATGTTGGAAAAGTGTAAATTGCGTGTTTTGGAGAACATCAGGTAGGTTTAGTGTCGTTTTGGAGTGGATCTATGTTTTTGGGGGATTTTCTTCCAGTTTTGGGGGTGATTCCGTTCTTGTTTGGGGTGTTTTTGACTTGTTTTGGGGTCTCCGTTGGGTTTTAGTTGGATTCTCGTTGGTCGTTAAGGTAAATGGGAGTGGCTTGTGGGTTTTGAAGAAGATCAGGTGAGTTTAGGGTGGTTTTGCAGGGAAATTCATAGTTTTTGGTGTTTTTTCTTCTGATGCAGTTCTTTTTTGGGGTGTTTTTGACGTGTTTTTGGGTCTCCGTTGGTTTTTGTTGGGTTCTTGTTGTTCATCATGGTGAAAATGGGTAAAGTGTGGGTATTGGAGAACATCAGGTAGGTTTAGGGGGACTTTTGGGGTGGATCAACGGCTTTTAGGGTTTTCTTTCGGTTTTGGGGGTGATCCTGCTTTTTTTTGTGGTGTTTTTGACGTGTTTTGGGGTTTCCGTTGCGTTTTGTTGATTTCCTAATGTGTTTTAAGTTTGTTGGGAGTGGACTTTGGGATTTGGAGAACATCAGGTAGGTTTACTGTGGTTTTGGGGTGGATCTATGTTTTTTTGGGGTTTTCTTTCTTTTTTAGGGGTTATCCTGTTCTTGTTTGGGGTGTTTTTGACTTGTTTTGGGGTCTCCGTTGGGTTTTAGTTGGATTCTCATTGGTCCTTAAGGGAAATGGGAGTGGATTGTGGGTTTTGAAGAAGATCAGGTGAGTTTAGGGTGGTTTTGCGGGGAAATTCATAGTGTTTGGTGTTTTTTCTTCTGATTAAGTTCTGTTTTGGGGTGTTTTTGACGTGTTTTGGGGTTTCCGTTGGGTTTCGTTGAGTTCCTACTGGGTTTTATGGTGGTTGGGAGTGGACATTTGGATTTGGAGAACATCAGGTACGTTTAGAGTGGTTTTGGGATTGGATCCGTGCTTTTTGGGGTTTTCTTTGGTTTTGGGGGTGATCCTGTTCTTGTTTGGGGTGTTTTTGACGTGTTTTGGGTTCTCCGTTGGGTTTCGTTGGGTTTTCCGTGGTCATCATGGTGGAAAAGTGTAAATTGTGGGTTTTGGAGAACATCAGGTCTTTAGGGGGACTTTTGGGGTGGATTCATGATATATGGGGTGTTCTTCTTTTTTTTTTTTTTTTTTTTTTTGGGGGGGGGGTGATCCAATTCATTTTGGGGGTGTTTTTGACGTGTTTTGGGGTCTCCATTGGGTTTCGTTGCGTTTTCTGTGGTCATCATGGTGAAAAAGTGTAAATTGTGGCTTTTGGAGAACATCAGGTAGGTTTAGGGGGACTTTTGGGGCAGAGTCATGTTTTTTGGTGTTTTCTTCTGTTTCTTGGGGTGGTCCCGTTCTTTTTTGGGAAATATTTGAGGTGTTTGGGGGTCTCCGTTGGGTTTTGTTGTGTACTCGTTGGTCATCGTGGTGGAAAATGGTAAATTGTGGGTTTTGGAGAACATCAGGTAGGTTTAGGGTGGTTTTGGGATTGGATCCGTGCTTTTTGGGGATTTTCTTCCAGTTTATGGGTGATCCCTTTATTTTTGGGGTGTTTTTGACGTGTTTTGGTGTCTCGTTTTGGGTTTTCGTTTGGTTCATGTTGGTCATCCTGTTGAAAAAGTGTAAATTGTGGGTTTTGGAGAACATCAGGTAGGTTTAGGGGGACTTTTGGTGTGGATCTATGGCTTTTGGGGTTCTCTTTCTTTTTTAGGGTTTATCCCGTTCTTGTTTTGGGTGTTTTTGACTTCTTTTGGGGTCTCCGTTGGGTTTCGTTGGGTTTTCCATGGTCATCATGTTGGAAAATTGTAAATTGTGGGTTTTGGAGATCATCAGGTAGGTTTAGGGTGGTTTTGGGGTGGATCTATGATTTTGAAGGATTTTCTTCCAATTTTGGGGGTGATCCCTTTCTTTTTTTTTTTTTTTTTTTTTTTTTTGACGTGTTTTGTGGTCTCCGTTGGGTTTCGTTGGGTTTTCCATGGTCATCAATGTGGAAAAGTGTAAATTGTGGGTTTTGGAGAACTTCCGGTTGGTTTAGGGGGATTTTTGGTGTGGATCTATGGCTTTTGGGGTTTTCTTTCGTTGTTGGGGTTGAACCAGTTCTTTTTTGGGGTGTTTTTGACGTTTTTGGGGTCTCCGTTGGGTTTTGTTGGGTTCTCGTTGGTCGTTAAGCTAAATGGGAGTGGATTGTGGGTTTTGAAGAAGATCAGGTGAGTTTAGGGTGATTTGGGAGGGAAATGCATAGTTTTGTTTTTTTTTTTCTTCTGATCCAGTTCTTTTTTGGGGTGTTTTTGAGGTGTTTTGGGGTTTCCGTTGCGTTTTGTTGAGTTCCTAATGGGTTTTATGGTGGGTGGGAGTGGATTTTGGGATTTGGAGAAGATCAGGTAGGTTTAAGGGTTTTCTTGGGGTTAAATCACGTATTTTCTTCTGATCCGGTTTGCTTTTGGGGTGTTTTTGAGGTGTTTTGGGGTTTCTGTTGCGTTTTGTTGAGTTCCTAATGGGTTTTATGGTGGTTGGGAGTGGACTTTGGGATTTGGAGAAGATCAGGTAGGTTTAGGGTGGTTTTGGGATTGGATCCATGCTTTTTGGGGATTTTCTTCCAGTTTTGGGGGTTATCCCGTTCTTTTTTTTGGGGTGTTTTTGACATGTTTTGATGTCTCTGTTGGGTTTTGTTGGGTTTTCTGTTGGCATCTTGGTGGAAAAGGGTAAATTGTGGGTTTTGGAGAACTTCAGGTAGGTTTAGGGGGACTTTTGTGGTGGATTCATGGTATTTGGGGTTTTCTTCTGTTTTTTGGGGTGATCCTGTTCTTTTTTGGGGTGTTTTTGACGTGTTTTGGGGTTGTCCGTTGGGTTTTGTTGGGTTCTCGTTGGTCATCATTGTGAAAAAGGGTAAATTGTGGGTTTTGGAGAACATCAGGTAGGCTTAGGGGGACTTTTGGGGTGGATCTATGGCATTTGGGGTTTTCTTCTGTTTTTTGGGGAGATCCTGTTTTTTTTTTTTTTTTTTTTTTTTTTTTTTTGACATGTTTTTTGTCTCCATTGGGTTTCGTTGGGTTTTCCATGGTCATCATGGTGGAAAAGGGTAAATTTGTGGGTTTTGGAGAACATCAGGTAGGTTTAGGGGGACTTTTGGTGTGGATCTATGGCTTTTGGGGTTCTCTTTCTTTTTTAGGGTTTATCCCGTTCTTGTTTTGGGTGTTTTTGACTTCTTTTGGGGTCTCCGTTGGGTTTCGTTGGGTTTTCCATGGTCATCATGTTGGAAAATTGTAAATTGTGGGTTTTGGAGATCATCAGGTAGGTTTAGGGTGGTTTTGGGGTGGATCTATGATTTTGAAGGATTTTCTTCCAATTTTGGGGGTGATCCCTTTCTTTTTTTTTTTTTTTTTTTTTTTTTTTGACGTGTTTTGTGGTCTCCGTTGGGTTTCGTTGGGTTTTCCATGGTCATCAATGTGGAAAAGTGTAAATTGTGGGTTTTGGAGAACTTCCGGTTGGTTTAGGGGGATTTTTGGTGTGGATCTATGGCTTTTGGGGTTTTCTTTCGTTGTTGGGGTTGAACCAGTTCTTTTTTGGGGTGTTTTTGACGTTTTTGGGGTCTCCGTTGGGTTTTGTTGGGTTCTCGTTGGTCGTTAAGCTAAATGGGAGTGGATTGTGGGTTTTGAAGAAGATCAGGTGAGTTTAGGGTGATTTGGGAGGGAAATGCATAGTTTTGTTTTTTTTTTTTTCTTCTGATCCAGTTCTTTTTTGGGGTGTTTTTGACGTGTTTTGGGGTTTCCGTTGCGTTTTGTTGAGTTCCTAATGGGTTTTATGGTGGGTGGGAGTGGATTTTGGGATTTGGAGAAGATCAGGTAGGTTTAAGGGTTTTCTTGGGGTTAAATCACGTATTTTCTTCTGATCCGGTTTGCTTTTGGGGTGTTTTTGAGGTGTTTTGGGGTTTCTGTTGCGTTTTGTTGAGTTCCTAATGGGTTTTATGGTGGTTGGGAGTGGACTTTGGGATTTGGAGAAGATCAGGTAGGTTTAGGGTGGTTTTGGGATTGGATCCATGCTTTTTGGGGATTTTCTTCCAGTTTTGGGGGTTATCCCGTTCTTTTTTTGGGGTGTTTTTGACATGTTTTGATGTCTCTGTTGGGTTTTGTTGGGTTTTCTGTTGGCATCTTGGTGGAAAAGGGTAAATTGTGGGTTTTGGAGAACTTCAGGTAGGTTTAGGGGGACTTTTGTGGTGGATTCATGGTATTTGGGGTTTTCTTCTGTTTTTTTGGGGTGATCCTGTTCTTTTTTGGGGTGTTTTTGACGTGTTTTGGGGTTGTCCGTTGGGTTTTGTTGGGTTCTCGTTGGTCATCATTGTGAAAAAGGGTAAATTGTGGGTTTTGGAGAACATCAGGTAGGCTTAGGGGGACTTTTGGGGTGGATCTATGGCATTTGGGGTTTTCTTCTGTTTTTTGGGGAGATCCTGTTCTTTTTTTTTTTTTTTTTTTTTTTTTTTTTTTGACATGTTTTTTGTCTCCATTGGGTTTCGTTGGGTTTTCCATGGTCATCATGGTGGAAAAGGGTAAATTTGTGGGTTTTGGAGAACATCAGGTAGGTTTAGGCTGGTTTTGGGATTGGATCTGTGCTTTTTGGGGATTTTCTTCCAGTTTATGGGTGATCCCTTTCTTTTTTGGGGTGTTTTTGACGTGTTTTGGTGTCTCCTTTTGGGTTTTCGTTTGGTTCATGTTGGTCATCATGGTGAAAATTGTAAATTTTTGGGGGGGGAATTTTCTTCCAGTTTTGGGGGTGATCCCGTTCTTTTTTGGGGTGTTCTTGACATGTTTTGGGGTCTCTGTTGGGTTTCGTTGGGTTTTCTGTTGTCATGGTGGTGGAAAAGTGTAAATTGTGGGTTTTGGAGAACATCAGGTAGGTTTAGGGGGACTTTTGGGGTGGATTCATGGTATTTGGGATTTTCTTCTGTTTTTTTTTGGGGGGGTTATCCAATTCATTTTTGGGGTGTTTTTGACATGTTTTGGGGTCTCCGTTGGGTTTTGTTGGGTTCTTGTTTTTCATCATGTTGGAAAAGTGTAAATTGCGTGTTTTGGAGAACATCAGGTAGGTTTAGTGTCGTTTTGGAGTGGATCTATGTTTTTGGGGGATTTTCTTCCAGTTTTGGGGGTGATTCCGTTCTTGTTTAGGGTGTTTTTTGACTTGTTTTGGGGTCTCCGTTGGGTTTTAGTTGGATTCTCGTTGGTCGTTAAGGTAAATGGGAGTGGCTTGTGGGTTTTGAAGAAGATCAGGTGAGTTTAGGGTGGTTTTGCGGGGAAATTCATAGTGTTTGGTGTTTTTTCTTCTGATGCAGTTCTTTTTTGGGGTGTTTTTGACGTGTTTTTGGGTCTCCGTTGGTTTTTGTTGGGTTCTTGTTGTTCATCATGGTGAAAATGGGTAAAGTGTGGGTATTGGAGAACATCAGGTAGGTTTAGGGGGACTTTTGGGGTGGATCAACGGCTTTTAGGGTTTTCTTTCGGTTTTGGGGGTGATCCTGCTTTTTTTTGTGGTGTTTTTGACGTGTTTTGGGGTTTCCGTTGCGTTTTGTTGATTTCCTAATGTGTTTTAAGTTTGTTGGGAGTGGACTTTGGGATTTGGAGAACATCAGGTAGGTTTACTGTGGTTTTGGGGTGGATCTATGGTTTTTTGGGGTTTTCTTTCTTTTTTAGGGGTTATCCTGTTCTTGTTTGGGGTGTTTTTGACTTGTTTTGGGGTCTCCGTTGGGTTTTAGTTGGATTCTCATTGGTCCTTAAGGGAAATGGGAGTGGATTGTGGGTTTTGAAGAAGATCAGGTGAGTTTAGGGTGGTTTTGCGGGGAAATTCATAGTGTTTGGTGTTTTTTCTTCTGATGCAGTTCTTTTTTGGGGTGTTTTTGACATGTTTTGGGTTTCCGTTGGGTTTCGTTGAGTTCCTACTGGGTTTTATGGTGGTTGGGAGTGGACATTTGGATTTGGAGAACATCAGGTACGTTTAGAGTGGTTTTGGGATTGGATCCGTGCTTTTTGGGGTTTTCTTTGGTTTTGGGGGTGATCCTGTTCTTGTTTGGGGTGTTTTTGACGTGTTTTGGGTTCTCCGTTGGGTTTCGTTGGGTTTTCCGTGGTCATCATGGTGGAAAAGTGTAAATTGTGGGTTTTGGAGAACATCAGGTCTTTAGGGGGACTTTTGGGGTGGATTCATGATATATGGGGTGTTCTTCTTTTTTTTTTTTTTTTTTTTTTTTTTGGGGGGGGGTGATCCAATTCATTTTGGGGGTGTTTTTGACGTGTTTTGGGGTCTCCATTGGGTTTCGTTGCGTTTTCTGTGGTCATCATGGTGGAAAAGTGTAAATTGTGGCTTTTGGAGAACATCAGGTAGGTTTAGGGGGACTTTTGGGGCAGAGTCATGTTTTTTGGTGTTTTCTTCTGTTTCTTGGGGTGGTCCCGTTCTTTTTTGGGAAATATTTGAGGTGTTTGGGGGTCTCCGTTGGGTTTTGTTGTGTACTCGTTGGTCATCGTGGTGGAAAATGGTAAATTGTGGGTTTTGGAGAACATCAGGTAGGTTTAGGGTGGTTTTGGGATTGGATCCGTGCTTTTTGGGGATTTTCTTCCAGTTTATGGGTGATCCCTTTATTTTTGGGGTGTTTTTGACGTGTTTTGGTGTCTCGTTTTGGGTTTTCGTTTGGTTCATGTTGGTCATCCTGTTGAAAAAGTGTAAATTGTGGGTTTTGGAGAACATCAGGTAGGTTTAGGGGGACTTTTGGTGTGGATCTATGGCTTTTGGGGTTCTCTTTCTTTTTTAGGGTTTATCCCGTTCTTGTTTTGGGTGTTTTTGACTTCTTTTGGGGTCTCCGTTGGGTTTCGTTGGGTTTTCCATGGTCATCATGTTGGAAAATTGTAAATTGTGGGTTTTGGAGATCATCAGGTAGGTTTAGGGTGGTTTTGGGGTGGATCTATGATTTTGAAGGATTTTCTTCCAATTTTGGGGGTGATCCCTTTCTTTTTTTTTTTTTTTTTTTTTTTGACGTGTTTTGTGGTCTCCGTTGGGTTTCGTTGGGTTTTCCATGGTCATCAATGTGGAAAAGTGTAAATTGTGGGTTTTGGAGAACTTCAGGTTGGTTTAGGGGGATTTTTGGTGTGGATCTATGGCTTTTGGGGTTTTCTTTCGTTGTTGGGGTTGAACCAGTTCTTTTTTGGGGTGTTTTTGACGTTTTTGGGGTCTCCGTTGGGTTTTGTTGGGTTCTCGTTGGTCGTTAAGCTAAATGGGAGTGGATTGTGGGTTTTGAAGAAGATCAGGTGAGTTTAGGGTGATTTGGGAGGGAAATGCATAGTTTTGTTTTTTTTTTTCTTCTGATCCAGTTCTTTTTGGGGTGTTTTTGAGGTGTTTTGGGGTTTCCGTTGCGTTTTGTTGAGTTCCTAATGGGTTTTATGGTGGGTGGGAGTGGATTTTGGGATTTGGAGAAGATCAGGTAGGTTTAAGGGTTTTCTTGGGGTTAAATCACGTATTTTCTTCTGATCCGGTTTGCTTTTGGGGTGTTTTTGAGGTGTTTTGGGGTTTCTGTTGCGTTTTGTTGAGTTCCTAATGGGTTTTATGGTGGTTGGGAGTGGACTTTGGGATTTGGAGAAGATCAGGTAGGTTTAGGGTGGTTTTGGGATTGGATCCATGCTTTTTGGGGATTTTCTTCCAGTTTTGGGGGTTATCCCGTTCTTTTTTTGGGGTGTTTTTGACATGTTTTGATGTCTCTGTTGGGTTTTGTTGGGTTTTCTGTTGGCATCTTGGTGGAAAAGGGTAAATTGTGGGTTTTGGAGAACTTCAGGTAGGCTTAGGGGGACTTTTGTGGTGGATCTATGGCATTTGGGGTTTTCTTCTGTTTTTTGGGGAGATCCTGTTTTTTTTTTTTTTTTTTTTTTTGACATGTTTTTTGTCTCCATTGGGTTTCGTTGGGTTTTCATGGTCATCATGGTGGAAAAGGGTAAATTTGTGGGTTTTGGAGAACATCAGGTAGGTTTAGGCTGGTTTTGGGATTGGATCTGTGCTTTTTGGGGATTTTCTTCCAGTTTATGGGTGATCCCTTTCTTTTTTGGGGTGTTTTTGACGTGTTTTGGTATCTCCTTTTGGGTTTTCGTTTGGTTCATGTTGGTCATCATGGTGAAAATTGTAAATTTTTGGGGGGGGAATTTTCTTCCAGTTTTGGGGGTGATCCCGTTCTTTTTTGGGGTGTTCTTGACATGTTTTGGGGTCTCTGTTGGGTTTCGTTGGGTTTTCTGTTGTCATGGTGGTGGAAAAGTGTAAATTGTGGGTTTTGGAGAACATCAGGTAGGTTTAGGGGGACTTTTGGGTGGATTCATGGTATT
>NW_028136914.1:0-14091 GCF_965140915.1 Aythya marila | reverse complement strand
GGTGGGGGGGGGCTGATAAGGGGTGGGGGGCAGTTATCGGGGGGGGTGGGGGCAGATAAGGGGGGTGGGGGCAGTTATGGGGGGGTCGTGGGGCAGATAATGGGGCCGGGGGGCAGTTCTGGGGCAGGTGGGGGGGTTGGGGGGCAGATGAGGGGGGTGGGGGCAGTTCTGGGGGGTTACGGGGTCCCTGAGCCCCTCTATTTTTTTTGGGGGGGGGGGGTCTCTATTTTGGGGGGAGGGGGGACCTTTTATTTTGGGGGGGGTCCCTGAGGATCTTTTATTCCTGGGGGGGTGTCCCCAGGGACCTCTTTTTTTTGGGGGGGGGTCCCTGAGGACACTTTATTTGGGGGGGGGGGTCCCAATGACCTTTTATTTCGGGGGGGGGGCCCTGAGGACCCCTATTTTTGGGAGGGGGGTCCCTGAGACCCTCTGTATTACTTTTTTTGTGGGGGGGGGAGCTCCCCGCTGACCTTTCGGTCGGGGTCCCTGCAGGATGGAGCCCCCCCCCCTCCCCCCCCTGCAGCGCCCACCCCCCCCGCCCGGCGCCCCCCCCCCGGCCAAGCGGCTGCGTGGGGGGGGGGCGGCGGCGCCGTCGCGCTTCGAGGCCGAGCTGGCGCTGCTGGGGGAGATGGAGCAGGACAGCGACCCCCCCGCGGGGGGGGGGCACGGAGGGACCTGGTGAGCCGGGGGGGGGGGCTGGGGGGCTGGGGGGGCTGGGGGGGGATTGGGGGAGTTATGGGGGGGGTATTGGGGGGGTTAGGGAGGGTTATGGGGGGGCTGGGGGGGGAATTGGGGGTGATGGGGGGGGATGGGGGGTGAGTGGGGGGCTATTGGGGGGCTGGGGGGGGATTGGGGGGTATGGGGGGGATTGGGGGAGTTATGGGGGGGGTATTGGGGGGGTTAGGGAGGGTTATGGGGGGGCTGGGGGGGGAATTGGGGGGTGGGGGGGTTATGGGGGGGATTGGGGGGGCTATTGGGGGGCTGGGGGGGGGAATTGGGGGGGTCCTGGAGGGGGCTATGGGGGGTTGGGGTGGGGTTTGGGGGGGGTATTGGGGGGGTTATTGGGGGCTGGGGGGGTTATGGGGGGGTTATTGGGGAGCGGGGGGGGGATTGGGGGGCCTGGGGGGGTTATGGGGGGCTATGGGGTGGGTTGGGGGGGTTATTGGGTGGGCTGGGGGGTTATGAGGGGGGTTGGGGGGTTATTGGGGGTTATGGGGAGGCTCGGGGGGGGTTGGGGGGCGCTGTGGGGGCTGTGTGTTGGGGGGGGGGCAGCTCCGACCACCCCCCCCCCCCCGTGCCCCCCCCCCCCAGGCTCACAGTTTGTGGGCGAGGTGAACCCCAAATGGCGCCGCCCCCCCCTGCCCCCCGACCCCCCCGCCGAGCCTCTGCTTCCTGCAGCTGGAGATCGACCACTACGTCGGTGAGGGGGGGGGGCACAAACAGCCCCCCCCCAAAAAAAAAAAAACAACGGGGGGGGGGCTCCCAGGAGTGGGGGGGGGGATTTAGGGGAGGGGGCGCTGCATCAAATCACCCCCCCGGGGGGGAAATCTGAGCCTGGGGGGGAGATAAAGGTGTGTGTGGGGGGCAATAACGGTGTGGGGGGGTCACAAAGTTGGGGGGGGGGGTTACAAAGTGCCCCCCCCAAAAAAAAAAACATTAAGGGGGGGCCCCCATGAGTGGGGGGGGGGATTTAGGGGAGGGGGCGCTGCATAAAATCACCCCCCCAGGGGGGAAATCCACGTCTGGGGGGGAGATAAAAGTGGGGGGGGGGCAATAACGGTGTGGGGGGGTCACAAAGTGCCCCCCCCCCCAAAAAAAAATAAAGTAATGGGGCTCCCAGGAGTGGGGGGGCAGAGATTAGGGGAGGGGGCGCTGCATAAAATCACCCCTTTGGGGGGGAAATCCACGTTTGGGGGGGGTCACAGAGGTGTGGGGGGTGAGAATGGTGCGGGGGGTCACGAGGTGCCCCCCCCCCCCCCCAGGCTCGCCCCTCCCGGGTGCCGGGGGCGTCTCAGGGCCCCGTCCCCATCCTGCGGCTCTTCGGGTGACGGACGAGGGGCACAGCGTCTGCCTGCACCTCCACGGCTTCGCCCCCTACTTCTACGCCCTGGCCCCCCCAGGTGAGACCCCCCCCCGCGGTTCCGACACCCCCAGACCCCCCCGCCACATCCAGCCGCCCCCCCCCCAAAAAAAAACCCCGCCCCTCCCCGAAATCCCCCGTCCCGTCTGGGGATTCTCTAGGGGCTCGTATAAGGGTTGTGCACCACCTCCATGGGGGGGGGGTTTGGGGACCCCCCCTCAATTTTTTTAGGGAGGGGGGGTCCCGGGGGGGTATTTATGACCCCTGTGACCCCCCCCTTCAATAAACCCCCCCCCCCCCAGGTTTCGAGGCCCAGCACCTGGGGAGCTGCAGAAGGAGCTGGAGGCGGCGCTGCGCAGGGACCGGGGGGGGGGGCGCGAGGCCGTGGCCCACCCCGTGCTGGCGCTGGAGCTGTGCCACAAGCAGAGTGAGCCCCCCCCGGACCCCCCCCCAAAAAAAAAAAATACCCCCTCCCCCCACCCCCTTGCACCCCCCCTGCACCCCCACCCCCCCCTTTTTCCTTTTTTTTTCACTTTTTTTATATCTTTTTTTTTCTACCCCCCCGCATTTTTTTTCTACCCCCCCTTTTTTATTCTGTGCCCCCCCTTTTATTCTGTGCCCCCCCCTTTTATTCTGTGCCCCCCCACACCCCCTGCACCCCATCTTTACCCCCCACCCCCCCCTTTTTCCTTTTTTTTCCCCACTTTTTTCACGTCTTATTTTTCCCTACCCCCCCATTTTTATTCCGTGCCCCCCCCCTCTATTTTGTGCCCCCCCCCCAGGCATGATGGGCTACCAGGGGGGCGGCGGGCGGCCTTCGTGCGGGTGGTCCTGGCCCTCCCCCGCCTGGTGGCCCCCGCCCGGCGGCTGCTGGAGCAGGGCCTGCGCTGGGGGGGGGCCGCGCCGGGGGTCTACAGCCCCCCCCTCTTCGAGGCCAACATCGACTTCGAGATCAGGTGGGACCCCCCCCCCCCCCCCCAAAAAAAAAAAAAATTGCCCCCCCCCCCTCACCTCCTATGTCCCCATTTGCCCCCCCCCGGTGATTATTTGCCCCCCCCCAGTCCCCATTTGCCCCCCCCGGGGGTCCTGATTTTCTGCCCCCCCCAGGGGTCTCTATTTGCCCCCCCCATGCCCCCGTTTTCCCCTGGGGGGGTCCCTCAAGTGCCCCAGCTCTGCCCCCCCCCCATGTCCCCCCCCAGTAACCCCCCCATTACCCCTGACCCCCCCCAATAACCCCCAATAACCCCATTGCCCCCCCGTAACCCCCCATTCCCCCCCCACCCCAATACCCCCCCCATAATTGCCCCCCCACTCACCCCCCCCATTTTTGTCCCCCCCCCCCCTCACCCCCCCCCATTTTTGGCCCCCCCCCAGGTTCATGGTGGACGCGGGGGTGGTGGGCTGCAGCTGGGTGCAGGTCCCGGGGGGGGAATTTCGGCTGCGGGGGGGTCCCGGCGCCCCCCCCCCGGCCACCCTGTGCCAGCTGGAGGCCGACGCCGCCTGGGGGGGGGTCCGCAGCCTCCCCCCCGAGGGGCCCTGGCTGCGCCTCCCCCCCCTGCGCATCCTCAGCTTCGACATCGAGTGCGCGGGGAGCAAGGGTGAGGGGGGGGGGCAAAGGGGGGGGCGTGGGGGGGTGGGGGGGGGTCATGGGGGGTGATGGAGGTGAGGGGGTCATGGGGGGTCATGGGGGTGAGGGGGGGTGAGGAGGGGTCATGGGGGGTGATGGGGGTGAGGGGGTCATGGGGAGGTCATGGGGGGTCATGGGGGTGGTTGGGCGGGGTCATGGGGGGGTCATGGGGGGTGAAGGGGGGGTGAGGGAGGGGTCATGTGGGGTCATGGGGGTGAGGGGGTCATGGGGAGGTCATGGGGGGGATGGGGGAGTGAGGGGGGGTGAGGGGGGGTGATGGGGGGGCAAAGGGGGGGGAATGGGAACGGGGGGGGCATTGGGGGCGGCTCCTTTGTGGGATGTCCCCGCTGTGGGGTCCCCTCCTTTATGGGGTCTCTTCCTTTATGGGGTCACCCCCTTTATGGGACCCCCCCTTTATAGGGCCACCCCTTTTGCGGGGTCTCTCTCCTTTACGGGGTCCCTTCCCATTACGGGGCCCCTTTCCTTTATGGGGTCCCTCTCTTTTATGGGGCCCCTCTCCTTTACGGGGCGGCCCCATGACGCGGTCCCCCCTTTCCCCCTGCCCCCAGGGGTGTTCCCCGAGGCTCAGCAGGACGCGGTGATCGCGCTGTGCAGCGTGGTGCAGCGCCAGGGGGAGCGGGAGCCGTTCGCCCGCTGCGTGCTCAGCCTCCGGCCCTGCGCCCCCATCCTGGGCTCCCACGTCCTCAGCTTCCAGCGCGAGGAGGACCTGCTGCAGGTGGGCTATGGGGGGGCTGGGGGGGGCTGGGGGGGTCCTGAGGGTGATGGGGAGGGTCCTGGAGGGGGTCCTGAGGGGGCTTGGGGGGAGTTTAGGGGTCCTGGGGGGGGCTGGGGAGGGTCTACAGGGGGCTATGGGGAGGGTTTGGGGGTCCTGGGGGGCGTCCTGGGGGGGCTTGGGGGGAGTTTGGGGATCCAGGGGGGGGCTGGGGAGGGTCTACAAGGGGCTATGGGGAGGGTTTGGGGGTCCTGGGGGGGCTTGGGGGGAGTTTGGGGGTCCTGGGGGGCTATGAGGTGGTCTGGGAGGGGTCCTGGGGGGGTTCTGGGGGCCTATGGGGGGGCTTGGGGGGGTCTTGGGGGGCTATAGGGGGGCTGGAGAGGGTCTATGGGTTGCTATGGGGGAGGGTTTGGGGGTCCTGGGGGGCTATGGGGGGGTTTGTGGGGGTCTGGGGGGGGTCCTGGGGGTCTGACCCCCCTCCCCGTTGCCCCCCCCCCCCCAGTCGTGGGCTGAGTTCGTGCGCATCGTGGACCCCGACGTGATCACGGGGTACAACATCCAGAACTTCGACCTGCCCTACCTGCTGCAGCGCGCGGAGGTCCTCAAGGTCAGACCCACGGCGGGACCCATAGCGGGACCCACAGCCTGCCCCATAGCGGGACCCATGGCGGGACCCACAGCCGGACCCACAGCAGGACCCACAGCCTGCCCCATAGCGGGACCCATGGGACCCACAGCCGGACCCACAGCAGGACCCACAGCCTGCCCCATAGCGGGACCCATGGCAGGACCCACAGCAGGACCCACGGCCGGACCCACAGCCTGCCCCATAGCGGGACCCATAGCGGGACCCATGGCGGGACCCACGGCCGGACCCACAGTGGGACCCATAGCCTGCCCCACGGCCTGCCCCACAGCAGCCCCCCCAGCCCTTTCCTCCCCCACCCCCTTGCCCCTCTATGGGTCCAACCCCCCCTTAAGGGTCCATCCGCCCCCCTGATGCCCCCCTAGCCCCCCCCTACCCCAAACCCTCCCCCATCCCCATCCCCACCCCATTTCCTTCCCCCTCCCCGCTCCCCCCACGCACCCAACCCCCCCCCACGGGTCCGGCCGCCCCCCCCACGGCCCCCCCAGCCCCTCCGTGCCCCCCCCAGCCCCCCAACCCCCCCCCCGTGCCCCCCCAGGTGTCCTCGTTCCCGTTCCTGGGCCGCGTTGTGGGGCGCCGCTCGCTGGTGCGGGACTCCAGCTTCCAGTCCCGGCAACTGGGGCGGCGCGACAGCAAGGTGGTGAGCGCCGAGGGGCGCGTGGTCCTCGACCTGCTGCAGGCAAGGGGGGGCCGGGGGGGGGGACATGGGGGGCTGGGGGGGCGTTTTGGGGGGCTGGGGGGGCGTTTTGGGGGGCTGGGGGGGTGTTTTGGGGGCTCTAGGGGGGCTGGGGAGGGGCCTGGGAGGGGTTTTGGGGGAACCTTGGGGGGGTCTGGGGGGGTCTGAGGGGCTGGGGTGGGGGCTGGGAGGGGTTGGGGGGGCATTGGGGGGATCTGGGGGAGACATGGGGGGGCTGGGAGGGGTTTTGGGGGGGGCTGGGGGGGTTGGAGGGGGTTGGAGGGGGTTTTGGGGGGGGGGCTGGGGGGCTGGGGAGGGGCCTGGGAGGGGTTTGGGGGGTGCTGGGGGCATTGGGGTGACATTGGGGTGTCGGGGGGGTGACAGGGGGGTGACATTTGGGAGCTGGGGGGGTGACATTTGGGCCCCCCCCCCCCCCAGGTGCTGCTGCGGGAGCACAAGCTGCGCTCGTACTCGCTGAACGCGGTGAGCGCCCACTTCCTGCAGGAGCAGAAGGAGGACGTCCCGCACAGCATCATCACCGACCTGCACGTGAGACACCGCCCCAGCGGCCCCAGTGCTCCCAGTATCCCCGACCAGTCCCCGACCAGTCCCCGACCAGTCCCCAGTGGGTCCCCGCAGCCCCAGCGCAGCCCCAGCACCATCTCTGGGATGTCCCCAGCAGGTCCCCGATGTCCTTGGGGTGTCCCCAGTGGGTCCCAGTGACGTCTCTGAGATGGCCCCACTATGGCCCCACGTCCCCAATGTGTCCCCGTGTCCCTATAATGCCCCTATAATGTCCCTATAACGTCCCCAACATGTCCCCAACGCCCCCAGAATGGCTCTGAGCAGACACAGCGCCACCTGGTGGTGTCCCCCTGTTACCCCAATGACCTCCCCATGACCTCCCATGACCCCACCATATCCCAGTGATATTGCCATGACCCCAGTGTCCCCATAATGTCCCAATGATGTCCCCAATGTCCCCATAACGCCCCCAGAACGGCTCAGAGCAGACGCGGCGCCGCCTGGCCGTGTCCCCCCATGACCCCACCATATCCCCATGACCCCAATGTCCCCATATCTCAGTGATGTCCCCATGACCCCAGTGTCCCCGTAATGTCCCAATAACGTCCCCAATGTCCCTATAATGTCCCCAGAACGGCTCGGAGCAGACGCGGCGCCGCCTGGCCGTGTCCCCCCATGACCCCAATGACCTCCCCATGACCCCACCATATCCCAGTGATGTCCCCATGACCCCAGTGTCCCCATAATGTCCCAGTAATGTCCCCAATGTCCCCAACGCCCCCAGAACGGCTCGGAGCAGACGCGGCGCCGCCTGGCCGTGTACTGCCTGAAGGACGCGTTCCTGCCGCTGCGGCTGCTGGGCCGGCTGCTGGTGCTGGTCAACCTGGTGGAGCTGGCGCGGGTCACGGGGGTGCCCCTGGGGGGGCTCCTGGCACGGGGGCAGCAGCTCCGCGTGGTGGCACAGCTCCTCAGACAGGTGGGGGGGACGGGGGGGAAAATGGGGGGGATGGGGGGGGAATGGGGGTCCTGGGGTGGACTGGGGGGGGAATGGGGGGTCCTAGGGGGGAATGGGAAGGGAATGGGGGGTCCTGGGGGGGAAATAGGGGGGATTGGGGGGGAAATGGGGGGTTCTAGGGGGTCCTGTGGGGGAATGGGAAGGGAATGGGGGGTCCTGGGGGGGAAATGGGGGTCCTGGGTGGTCCTAGGAGGGTCCTGGGGGGGAATGGGAGGGGAATGGGGGTCTTATGGGGGTCCTATGGGGGTCCGGGAAGGGATAGGAGGGGTCATGGGGAGGTCCTGGGGAGGACTGGGGGGCCCTGGGGGTGCTGGGGGGTTACCAGGGGGGGTCTGGGGGGGTCCCGGTGACGTTTTGCCCCCCCCCAGGCATCCCAGGAGGGGCTGCTGATGCCGGTGGTGAAGCCAGAGGGGGGGGAGGACTACGAGGGGGCCACGGTCATCGAGCCCCTCAAGGGGTGAGCGCCCCCCCCGCCCCCCCCCAGACCCCCTCCCAGCCCCTGAGGACCCCTCCCAGGTCCCCCCAGCCCCCTCCCAGCCCCTGAGCCCCCCCGTGCCCCCCCCAGGTACTACGACACCCCCATCGTGACGCTGGATTTCTCCTCGCTGTACCCGTCCATCATGATGGCTCACAACCTCTGCTACACCACCCTGCTGCCCCCGGGGGGGGCCCAGCGCTTCGGGTGGGCACTGGGAGCACTGGGAGGGGGCTGGGGGGGGACTGGGAGTGACTGGGAGGGGGCTGGGGGTGATGGGAGGGGGCTGGGTGTACTGGGAGGTGCTGGGAGGGAACTGGGGAGGAACTGGGGGGCACTGGGAGGGGGTTAGGGGGCACTGGGAGCTACTGGAGGGCACTGGGAGGGAGCTGGGAGTGACTGAGAGGGAACTGGGAGCGGGCTGAGAGCAGTGGGGGGGGACACGGGGCATGCACCGGAAAGCGACTGGGTGTACTGGGAAGCGACTGGGTGTACTGGGAAAGGACTGGGGGCGCTGGGGGGGCACTGGGGCAGGTCCGGGGGTCCCGCTGACCCCCCCCCGTGCCCCCCCCCAGGCTGGGCCCCGAGGATTACACCCGCACCCCCAGCGGGGAGCTCTTCGTCAACGCCCGCGTGCGCAAGGGGCTCCTGCCCCGGGTGCTGGAGGGGCTGCTGGCCGCCAGGAAGAGGTGGGGGTCCTGGGGGGGTCCTGGGGGGGGCTACGGGGGGGTTAGGGGGGGTTGGGGTCCTTATGGATTGGGTTTGGGGTCCCTGTTGGGTTTTGGGGTCCCTTGGGGTGGGTTTGGGGTTCTTTGGGGTGGGTTTCGGGGTCCCCGTCGGGTTTGGGGGTCCCTGTTGTGTTTTGGGGTCCCCGCCGGGTTTTGGGGTCCTTTGGGGTGGATTTTGGGGCCCTGTCAGGTTTGGGGTCCCCGCCGGGTTTCGGGGTCCCTTGGGTTGTTTTTGGGATCCCTGTCAGGTTTTGGGGTCCCCGCTGGGTTTTGGGGTCCCTGTCGGGTTTCAGGGTCCCTGCTGGGTTTCGGGGTCCCCGCCGGGTTTCGGGGTCCCCCCGGGGGTCCCGGTGCTGAGCGCGGGTCCTGGCAGGGTGAAGGAGGAGCTGGCTCGGGAGCAGGACCCGCAGCGGCGCCAGGTCCTGGACGGGCGGCAGCTCGCGCTCAAGGTCAGCGCCAACTCCGTCTACGGCTTCACCGGCGCCCAGGCCGGCCGCCTGCCCTGCCTCGAGATCTCCCAGGTGCGCCCCACTGCGCCCCACGGCGCCCCATAGCGACCCACAGTAACCCCACGGTCACCCCATGCTGCCCCATAGCGCCCCATAGCGACCAGCAGAGACCCACAGTGCCCCACAGTCACCCCATGGTCACCCCCCAGCACCCCACGGTGCCCCATAGCGACCCACAATAACCCCACGGTCACCCCACGGTGCCCCATAGCGACCCATAGTGACCCACAGTAACCCCATGCTCACCCTATGGCGCCCCACGGCACCCCACAGTGACCTATAGTGACCCGCAGAGACCCCACAGACACCCCATGGTGCCCCATGGCAACCCACAAAGACCCCACAGTGACCCATAGCGACCCGAGGTCACCCCACGGTGACCCACAGAGACCCCACAGCACCCCACACCTTCCCACACCCGCCCCACATCTCACCCCATACCTGCCCCACACCTCCCCATTCCCTTCTGCCCCACACCCGCCCCACATCTCACCCCATACCTGCCCCACATCTCACCCCATACCTGCCCCACATCTCACCCCCCACCTGCCCCACACCTTCCCACACCCGCCCCACATCTCACCCCATACCTGCCCCACATCTCACCCCCCACCTGCCCCACATCTCACCCTCCACCTGCCCCACACGTGCTCCCCCCGCAGAGCGTGACGGCGTTCGGGCGCCAGATGATCGAGCGCACGAAGCAGCTGGTGGAGAGCAAATACTGCCTGGCCCAGGGCTTCCCCGCCGACGCCAAGGTGGGGCCGGGCTTTTTGGCTTTTTGGGGGCCTTTTGGGGTTGTTTCGTTTTTTGGGGGGGGTCCTGACCCCGGGTGCCCCCCCCCCAGGTGGTGTACGGGGACACGGACTCGGTGATGTGCCGCCTGGGGGTGGCCACGGTGGCCGAGGCGATGGAGCTGGGCCGGGAGGCGGCCGCCTGGGTCTCGGGGCACTTCCCGGCCCCCATCAAGCTGGAGTTCGAGAAGGTCAGTGGGGGGGGGTGCTGGGGGGGTCCCTGGGGGGTCCTGGTGTCTCCAGAGGGGTCCCCAAGAGGGTCCCTGTGTCCCCAGGAGGGTCCCCATATCCCTAGGGGGGAACCCATGTTCCCAAAAGGGTCCTCGGGGGGATCCCTGTGTCCCCAAAGGGGTCCTCAGGTCCCCAAAGGGGTCCCTGGGGGGGTCCCTGTGTCCCCAGGTGGGTCCTTGTGTCCCCAAGGTGCCCCCATCACCCTCCCCATGTCCCCCAGGGTGCCCCTATTGCTGTCCCCACGTCCCCCGGGGGTGTCCCCATGTCCCCAAGGTCCACTTATCGGTGTCCCCATGTCCCAAAATTGCCCTGAGGGGTGTCCCCATGTCCCCAGGGTGCCCCCAGGGATGTCCCCATGTCCCTATCACCATCCCCATGTCCCCAGGGTGCCCCTATCGCTGTCCCCACGTCCCCAAGGTCCCCTTATCGGTGTCCCCACGTCCCCAAATTGCCCTGAGGGGTGTCCCCATGTCCCCAAATTGCCCTGAGGGGTGTCCCCACGTCCCCCCCCGTGCCCCCCAGGTGTACTGGCCGTACCTGCTGATCAGCAAGAAGCGCTACGCGGGGCTGTGCTTCGCCTCGCGCCCCGACGCCCCCGACCGCGTGGACTGCAAGGGGCTGGAGGCCGTGCGCAGGGACAACTGCCCGCTCGTGGCCAACCTCGTCACCGCCTGCCTCGACCGCATCCTGCTGCACCGGTGGGGGCCAGGGGGGGCTGGGGGGGGTCCTGGGGGGGTCACAGGGGGGCCTGGGGGGGTCACAGGGGGATAGGAGGGGGATAGGAGGGGGTTTGGGGGGGATTTGGGGGGGATACAGGGGGTCCTGGGGGGGTATAACCTGGTCACAGCCTGCCTCGACCGCATCCTGCTGCACCGGTGGGGGGCCGGGGGGGGGTCCTGGGGGGTCACAGGGGGGGTCACAGGGGGATAGGAGGGGGTTTGGGGGGGGTTGGGGGGGATAGGAGGGGGTTTTGGGGGGCTCTGGGGGGGATAAAGGGGGATGTGAGGGGGGTTTAGGGACACCCAAATGGGTCTGGGGGGGTCTTGGGGGGTTTGGGGCGGAAAGCAGCAGGATGGGGGGGGGGGGGGGGCTCTGGCCTTTCCCTGCTCCCCCCCAGGGACCCCAACCCAGGGACCCCAGGAGGCGATGGGGTCACTTCGGGGGGGGGACACACTGGACTTAGAGAGCCTGGGGGGGGGGGACTTTTTGGGCTGGGGGGGGGTCTGTTTGAGTTGTGGGGGGGCCCTGACCCCCCCGTGACCCCCCCTTGACCTCCCTTTGACCCCCAGGGCCCCCCCAGGGCACCGTGCAGCAGGCACAGGAGGCGATGGGGTCACTTTGGGGGGGGACGCAGCGGGTTTGGGGGGGACGCAGCGGGACGGGGGGGCCGGGGGGGGGCCCTGGGGGGTCGTGGGGGGGTCCTGACCCCCGTGCCCCCCCCAGGGACCCGCAGGGGGCCGTGCAGCACGCGCAGGAGGTGATCGCGGCGCTGCTGTGTGACCGCGTGGACGTGTCGCAGCTCGTCATCACCAAGGAGCTCACCCGCAGCGCGGGGGCCTACAGCGCCCCCCAGGCACACGTGCGGCTGGCAGAGAGGTGGGGGGGGGAAATGGGGGGGGGTAAAATGGGGGGGCACAATGGGGAGGCACAATGGGGGGGGCACCATGGGGGGGGGGGAAATGGGGGGGTAAATTGGGGAGGGCACAATGGGGGGGGGCACCATGGGGGGGGGAAATGGGGGGGGTAAAATGGGGGGGTGAGGTTTGGGGGGGGGGATTTTGGGGGGGTACAAAGGGGGGGTAGATGGGGGGGTAAAATGGGGGGGTGGGATTTTGGGGGAGGTGAAATTGGGGGGCACAAAGAGGGGGGTAAAATGGGGGGGGCACAAAGGAGGGGGGTAAAATGGGGGGGTAAAGTGGGGGGAGGTGAAATTGGGACCCAAACTGGGGACCCCAAATTGGGAGCTCTGAAACTGGGACCCCAAAAAGGGGACCCTAAAACGGGGGGGCCTAAAGGGGGGGGGCCTAAAATGGGGGGGGCTTAATAAAAACCCCAAATGGGGACCCCCAAATAGAGACCCCCAAAATGGGGACCCCCGAAGTGGGGACCCGAAACCGGGGGGCCCCCACCCACGGGTGCCCCCCCCCTGCCCCCCCCCCCCCAGGATGCGGCAGCGGGACCCGGCAGCGCCCCCACCCTGGGGGACCGCGTCCCCTACGTCATCGTCACTGGCGCCAAGGGGGTGGCCGCATACATGAAGTCTGAGGTGGGGGGGGACATGGGGGGGGCGGGGGGGGGCACCCAGGGGACATGGGGGGGCACCTGCTGTCCCCTGGGTGACCCCGATGACCCCAGTGACCCCAGAACCCCCCCAGTGACCCCAGAACCCTGATGCCCCTGCTGACCCCAATGCCCCCAATGACCCCATAACCCCCCCCAGTGACCCCATGACCCCCCCAGCGACCCCATAACCCCCCCATAACCTCCCGTTCCCCCCCAGGACCTGATCTACGCCCTGGAGCACAGCCTGCCCCTGGGTGTCCCCATGTCCCAGTGCCCCCAGTTACCCCAGTGACCCCAATGACCCCATAACCCCCCCATGACCCCCCATGCCCCCCCCCAGGACCCGATCTACGCCCTGGAGCACAGCCTGCCCCTGGACACGCGCTATTACCTGGAGCAGCAGCTCGCCAAGCCCCTGCTGCGCATCTTCGAGCCCATCCTGGGGGAGGGCAAGGCCGAGAGCATCCTGCTGAGTGCGGGGGGGGCACAGGGGGGGGGCAAATCGGGGCTGGGGGGGGCAAATCGGGGCTGGGGGAGGGCAAATCGGGGCTGGGGGGGGGTGAAAATGGGTCTGGGGGGGGCAAATCGGGGCTGGGGGGGGCAGGATTGGGGCTGGGGGGGGTGAAAATGGGTCTGGGGGGGGCAGGATCAGGGCTGGGGGGGGCAGGATCGGGCTGGGAGGGGTGAAAATGGGTCTGGGGGGAGCAAATCGGGGCTGGGGGGGGCAAATAGGGGCTGGGGGGGCAGGATCGGGCTGGGGGGGGTGAAAACAGGGCACAAGGGGGCAGGATCGGGGCTGGGGGGGGCAGGATCGGGGCTGGGGGGGGCAAATAGGGGCTGGGGGGGGCAGGATCAGGGCTGGGGGGGGTAAGATTGGGTTTTAGGGGGTAGAATTGGGTCTTGGGGGGGCAAAAATGGGCCTGGGGGTTCAGGAGGGGCTGAAATTGGGTCCGGGGGTGTTGAAAATGGGTCTGGGGGCGTTGAGTTGGGTCTGGGGGAGCTGAATTTGGTTCTGGGGGGGCTGGAAATGGGTCTGGGGGGCTGAGATTGGATTGTAGGGGGCGGGAATTGGGTCTGGGGGGGGGCAAAATTGGGTCGGGGGGGCAAAACTGGGTCCAGAGGGTCTGAAATCGGGTCTGGGGGGGGGCCGAGATTGGGTCCGGGGGGGCAAAATCGGGTCTGGGGATGGCTCTGGGGGTCCCGGGGGGTCGTCGCCCCCCCCCTCTGACCCCCCCCCCCCGTTTTTTCGCAGGGGGGGGAGCACACGCGCTGCAAGACGGTGCTGACGGCCGAGGTGGGGGGGGGGCTCCTGGCCTTTGCCAAAAAACGCAGCACCTGCGTGGGCTGCCGGGCGCTGCTGCCCCACCACGGTGAGCGGGACCCCCCCCAAAAAAAAATAATAACCCTGGGGGGCTTCCCCCCCCCCCCGCAACCAGCCCAAACCTGCAGGAAATGGGCCCAAAATGACGCTGGGGTGACCCCAAATCCCTGGGAAATCAGCCCAAAAACATCAGGGAAACCCCGATAAAAAATTCCTGGGGACCCCCCCCTCCAAAAAAAACTACTGGGGGGTGACCCCCCCCCCCCCCGCAACCAGCCCAAACCTGTGGGAAATCGGCCCAAAATGACCCCAAATCCCTGGGAAATTCACCCAAACCCCACAGGGACCCCCCCCAAACCCACAGGAACCCCCCCAAATTTTTGGGACCCCCCCCAAAAGTTTCTGGGGACCCCCCCAAAATTTTGGGGGGGCGGTGTCTCAGGGTGCC
>NW_028136915.1:0-31482 GCF_965140915.1 Aythya marila | reverse complement strand
ATGCTCTGGGCACACAATATGGCCTCCCAGTGCCGGAAAACTACACCTACCAGCATTCCCCGCACAGCCAGCATGGCCAATCACAGGCCGAGTGCTCGAGAACTGCATTTACCAGCACTCACTGGAACCCTCACCGCCCTTACAAAAAAAGCCTCAAGCCCTAACATCCAAAAAACCTCGAAACCCCTACAGACCTAACCCAAACTATTTACCACAGATGTAGCAGTTGTTGTGTTGTAGGTCTGTCTCACTGTTCCTCTAAGCATCCCCTCTTTGTCTTTTAGAGGTGTTGTAGATGTTTGAAGAGGGTAGATTGAAGCATCTGCCTCGGGGGCTGGTAAGCGGCAGAGGTAAGGGAGCAGATGAGAGTAACTTACCTAGTTGTGCTGTGTCTTTGGATGCTGCATCGGCCTATGTGTTTCTTTTTCTTTCACAGGTGTCTCGCACAGGCTCAAAGGAGCAAACTGCACTCTGAAGAGCTGTGTAAGAAGAGGGGCTGGTCATGAGCTGGGTTGGAGCAGAACGACCAAGTAGCACAAGGTGACTATGAAAGGTGTCCGTCTTGCTTTGCAGGTGCCGTGGCAGGCTCTCCACAGAAGTGGATAAGGATATGAGATAAGGCCAGAGAGCGACAAGGAGCGGCACGTGCAGGGATGGTTTTGAAGCGCTGCGGTGGCTTACTCTTCTGTTCATCAGGTGCCACAGGCAAGGTGGGTTGTAACATCAGTCGTTATATTTGCATGAAAGCAGTTCACTTGAACGCCACAGTGCATCTGAGTAGGGTGTTCTAGCAGAACAAGCTTGTCTGGCACAGCGGTGCCTGATGGCAGTGTGTTTCCTCAGGTGAAGAGGTGCCTGAAGCCCCATCATCCTATCTAGCCTGCACACAATTATCTGAGAATGAAAGCTGCTTTCCAGTAATTCAGAAAGCCAAGTTACGTCTCAGCCTTGAGCATCTCGGGCTTTTGGGCCTGTCTGTAACATTTGGCACCAGCACTAATACTTTTTTTGGCATATGTTTAGTGTTTGGGGCCTGTGTCTGGGATTTGGGCCCTGTCTCGAACCACTGGGGCTTTGTCCTGGGTTTTGGAGCCTGCCTCTAGAGTTCAGGGCCTGTGATTAGGCTTTTGGGGTCTGTGTCTGGGGGCCGGTATCTGGGGGCAAGGGGGGAGCTGCTTGTAGACCCTAGGGGCCAGCATTGAGGGGGTTGGGAGCTGACTCTACACCTTTGGGGCCTGCGTCTGGGGGCGGGAGGGGGTTGAGACCTGCATCTGGGGGAGGGGTGGGAGCTCTTTGTATTCCTTTGGAGCCTGTGTCGGGGGGTGGGGGAGGGACGGGAGGGTTGGTTGGGTGCTGCTTGTACACTGTTGGAGCCTGGGTTGAGGGAGGAGGTTTGGAGCTGCTTCTACACCTTTGGGCCTGGCATCGGAGGTAGGGGGTTGGGTGCTGGTTGTAGGGGCCTGTGTTTGGGGGGGGGCTTGGGACCTGCGTCTGGGGGAGGGGTGGGAGCTGCTTGTACACCTTTGGGGCCTGCATCTGTGGGGGGTCAGGGCTGTGTCTAGCGGGCTGGGAACTGCTTGTACAATGTAGGAATCTGTTTCTGCAGGGTGGCTGGGAGCTGTTTGTACAACTTTGGGGCCAGCATCTGGGGGTGGCTGGGAGCTGCCTGTACACTGTAGGGGCCTGTGTTTAGGGGGCTTGGAGGCCTCCCTCAGGGGGGGGGAAGGTTGGGAGCTGCTTGTATAGGGCCTGCCTGGCAGGGGTTGGGAGCTGCTTGTAGAATTTGGGTCCCTGTGTCTGGGGGGGGGGTTGGGGCCTGTGTCTCAGGGGTGTTGGGAACTGGTTGTACACCTTTGGGTCCTGTCTCTGGGGGGGAGCTACTTGTACACTTTTGGGGTCTGTATTTGAGGGGGGTTGGGAGCTGCTTGTGCACTTTTGGACCTATGTTTAGGGGGTTGGGAGGCTGCTCATGCATTCTAGGTTCCTCCCTTTTGAGAAGGGTTGGGGCCTGCATCTGTGGGTGGTTGGGAGCTGCTTGTACACTATAGGGGCCATGGTCTTGGAGGGGGGTCTGGGCTGTTTATACACCTTTGTGGCCTGTGTTTGGGGGGGGGGGGGTGGGCCTGTGCCTGGGGGAGTTGGGTGGTGCTTGTTCACTCTAGGAGCCTCCATTTGGGGGTCTTTGGGGCCTCCCTTTGAGGGGGAGGGAGTTGGGAGTTGGTTGTACACCTCCGCATCCCATGTCTTCGGGGGGGTGGGGGGAGTGGGACCGGTGTCTGAAGGGGCGGGTTGTGAGCTGCTTGTACACCTGTGTCGGGGGGAGGGTAGGGGGGGTGGTGGGGGGCGGGCCCGGGTCTTGGGCCAGTGTCTGGGTGGAGTCCAGTTCTTGGGAGGGGGTGGTGGGGTAGGAGCTGCTTGTGGGCAGTTGGGGTCTGCATCTGGGTGTGGTTGGTGCCTGCTTCTGTTGGCAGTTTGGGGCCTGCTTGTAGACTTGTGCAGCCTGGGTTTGGGGGCTTTTCTGTAACGTTTGGGGCCTGCATTTTTGCTTTGGGATGCATCTTGAGCTTTTGAGGCCTAGCAGTAGCATTTGGGGCCTGCATCTGGGGCTTTTCTGTAGCATTTTGGTTGCGTATTTGTGATTTGGGGCCTGTATCGTGGGTTTTGCCTTTTTTGTAGTTTCCATCTTTGTGTGTGTGTGTTTTGTTGTTGGTTGTCTGGGGTTAGGGGCAGTTTGGGGTTTGGATTAAGGTCAGTGTCATTAGCGTTAGGGGGTTGATAATAAGGGTTAGGGTTGTGGTTAGAGTTGTTAGGTATAAGGGGAGTAAGGACTTCAGGGTAAGGGGATCAAGGTTGTGGGAATAAAAATGTTGTTTTTGCGCAGTTACATCCTGTAGAGGGAAGGAAGGTGGTATTGAGATACGCTTGCAGTGATAAGACAGCTTAACAGTGTGAAATGAGTTCATCTGATTCGTGTCAATATGGAACAATGCTAGGGCCGCATGATATGATGAAAAGTCTGAGAAAACCAGAGTGGTTAATGTATATAGTTCTTGTATCTTGCAAAGGAATGGTCCAGCAATTCGGGTCAATAGGGGATAAGAGAACAAAGGGGTTTCAGAATAACTGCTAACTATTACAACTGTTGCATGGGACACTATGCAAGTGTCTGCCATCCAGCCAAGATGGACAAAGGAGAAGGACAAGAGAAAAGCCTGGGAGGAAGACTACGAGCCTTCAGTACGAGCGGCCCCCAGAGGGACCACCGGAGACTGATAACGCCTGCACCAGTGGGAGGGTTTGGATTCTGGGAACTAATTAGAATAACCCTGCCTTTTGTAGAAGTAGTAATGAATATGTATTAGCCTAGCAGCATAAAAACCAGCCGCCTGATGTAACTTGTGTGAGTCTTGGTGGAGCAGAGACTCCTGGCGCACCCAGCGCTGCTTGCTTACCTCTATTCAATTAATAAATTGTAAATTTCAATTGCAATCCTATTTGGGACCCAGTCATTTATTACAAGCGGGCGCTCGTCCGGGAGGGCTTTGGTTCCTGATTTCTGGTTTGATCTAGGAGAGGCACCCCCACCATTTGGTGGCTGCTCTTTGAGTCAGGTCGGAACTAATGGCATCTTAAACCTGAATAAAGGTAAGCAAAGTTTCTGATTCTTTTTTTCAGCTCCCTTGCCAGCTGCAGCACTATATTTTGCCCGTAATTGTGTGTGTGAAGATCCGAACGAAGATGACGGAGTCGTAAGCATTTAAAGCGTATACCGTTCGGTTGGGTGGGGTTCGGTTGCCTGTGTGTGTAAGAGTGTGACTGAGATGGAACTTAGTTCCGAAGCGATTGTGGAGGTCTTCTAACCGCGGTTCCAATCTCCCGCGAGGGACTTGGCCGGTGAAGGACCGAAGGGATTCCTATAGGATTTGTGGGTGTGTGATAGGTCCTCGACCCCCTGCAAGACACTCTTACTAAGGTAACCAAGGGCTGTGGGAATTGCCAGAGTAAAATTCCTAGATGGGTCAGACAAAATCGAAGACCAGAGACCGGAAGAAAGGGAGCAAATTACCAGTCATACCACCAGAAGGTCCATTAGGAATAACAATTCGAAATTGGAATGATAGGGACCCCAGAAAAGGAAAAAGTAAATTAAAAATGGTCCAGTATTGTGTGACAGAATGGCCAAAGGAGCCTTTAAGACTACATGTCTTTTGGCCTGTTTTTGGATCCTTCGAAGACTGGATTTGCCAGGCCTTAAATATCCATGTTAATTCAAAGGAACCTTTTAGCCAGGAAGAAAGTGATTATGCAGGATTATGGATCAAGAGGACTTCACGTCCTTTTCCAGCCTCAATATTTACACTAAAAGCAGGTAAGAAATTTGAAGAACAAGAAGAACATGAAAAAGAAAAAGAAGATAAACGTGAGCCGTTGGATAAGCTACCACCTCCATATCCTAACAATCCACCCCTGGCGGCTCCCCCTCCGGTGGCTGTGGTATCGCCACCAGTACCACCGTTGCCCCAGCTTCCACCACCAACAGCACCAGAATTAGACCGACCTCCGGCCGCATGCAGGAGAAGCAGGACGGAAGTATCTGAGAGGTCTTCTCTATATCCCTTAAGGGAGGTAACTGGTGTATAACTGGTGCGCGTCTTGGTGGAGCAGAGACTCCCGGCGTACCCAGCACTGTTTGCTTACCTCTATTCATTCAGTGAATTGTAAACTTTGATTGTAATCCTATTTGGGACTTTTATTTATTATAACAGACAAGCTTGTAAAACGCAGACAACCAGAATCCTTACAGCAATTAGGTGGAAATCACGGCGTAAGAAACATTACCACCTCAAAGAGTAAAAACCTCAAAAGAAATGTGACTTGTAACAGGCCAGCAGCTGTGTATTTTCTGTGAAGCACCAGCTAGATTATGAACCTTGAATAGCACAGTTAAAGGGGAAACAGGGGAGGGTCCCGGTCCTCGGCAGAAAAAAAAAGTGTATAAACTGTGTATGGAATTAGTAGGCACCCTCCTGCTTGTGGGACACCCGCCATTGTAATCTCGAATAATAATGCTACTGTACTGAGATCCTCGACTCAGCCTATGCTATTTGCTACAGATTGATTCAGGGTTTTAAGGTTTCAGGGATTGGGCACTAGGGTTGGGTTTCAGGGTAAGGGGTTTCAGGGTTTATGTTTAGGATTTTAAGGTTTTTAGGGTTGGAGTTTTAACGGTTAGGGTTTTAAGGATTTGGGGGTTAGGGTTTTAAGGGTTTCAGGGTTAGCGTATTAGAGTTTTTTGGGTTGTAGTGTTGATATGTTTTTTAGGGTTAGAGTCTTAAGGTTTTATTTTTGGTCAGTTATTTACGGTTAGGGTTTTAAGATCTTTTTTTTTTTTTTTTTTTTTTTTTTTTTTTCAGGTTAGGTTCTCCAGGGCCAGGGTTTTGAGTATCTAATTTTGGGGGTTTGGATTTTGAGCATCTTAATTTTTGGGGTTAGGCTTTTGTGTGCCCTAATTTTTTGGGATAGGCTTTCAAGCATCCTAAGTAGTTGGGTTAGGGTTTTGAGCATCTTAATGTTTCCAGGATAGGGTTTGGAGCATCCTAAGTTTTCGGGAAAGGGTTTTGAGCATCTTAATGTTTCCAGGATAGGGTTTTGAGCGTCCTAAGTTTTCGGGAAAGGGTTTGGAGAGTCCTAAGTTTTCTGGATAGAGTTTGGAGCATCCTAGTGTTTTCGGGATAGGGTTTTGAGCGTCCAAAGTGTTATAAGTTGCCCCCTTAATTAATTTTCATAGAGCATTGTATTAATCATAGAAAGGAATTTATTGAGTGAGCAAACATCAAGCAAAACAGCACTGGGCGGCCGGGGAGTCTCAGCTCTGCCAACGGCACGCACCTCACCCCCGCCAGGGTCCCTTTTTATTTATATTTTGCTAATTCCAGGATTACGCAGCACATCCTGGTATATTCTGCGACTGCGCGCACTGTTGCTAGGGGGTCGTCTCTGTCCCTCTGGTGGTCGTGAAGATGAAGGCCGAAGTCTTCCTCCGCGTTGTGGTTCAACTTCTTTTATTATTTGGTCATGTTGGCCCAGCGTTAGACAGGAAGGCATGTATGTCGATACACTACTTTAGCAACTTATCAGGAGATGGTTACATGAGCTTTGCAACAGTGTCTTTGAACAAAAGAGGCAACTGAGATGCAGAAGGAGAGAAGGGGAGGGGGTTCTCTTTTTTGTTACATTAAGCAAAAGAATTTTCATAGTGTCTAGCCAAGACACTATACATTATACATCTTACTTCAGCAGGGAGCTTTTGCAACTCCTGCTCCTCAAACGGAACTCCTTGTTTTATAATACAAAAGACAATGAACAAACATTTATTGTGTATTACATTAATGTTTTGGGGTTAGGGTTTGGAGCGCCCTAAGTTTTTGGGCTAGGGCTTTGAGCATTCCTAACGTTTTGGGTTGGGTTTGGGTTTTGAGCATCCTAAGATTTTGGGTTGGGGGTTTTAGGCATAGGTCTTCAGGGGTTTAGTGTGGTAAATAGTTTGGGTTAGGTCTGTAGGGGTTTCGAGGTTTTTTGGATGTTAGGGCTTGAGGCTTTTTTTGTAAGGGCGGTGAGGGTTCCAGTGAGTGCTGGTAAATGCAGTTCTCGAGCACTCGGCCTGTGATTGGCCATGCTGGCTGTGCGGGGAATGCTGGTAGGTGTAGTTTTCCGGCACTGGGAGGCCATATTGTGTGCCCAGAGCATGCCGGGAGATGTAGTTCTCGGGACTCCGGACTTCCGGGAGGCCATGTTGCGTACCCAGAGTATGCCGGGAAATGTAGTTTTCGGATTCGGGACTTCCGGGAGGCCATGTTGAATGCCCAGAGCATACCGGGAGATGTAGTTCTCGGGAACTAGGGTTAGGGTTAGGGGCTAGGGCTGGGGCTAGAGTTAGGGTTTCGGGTGAGGGTTGGGGTTGGGGGTTATTGTTAGGGTTAGTGGTTTAGGGTTAGGCTTAGAGGGTTAGGGTTAGGGATAGGTTAGGGGTAGGTTTAGAGGGTTAGGGTAAGGGTTAGGGGTTAGGGGTTGGGACTGTGGTTACGCTTAGGGTAAGGGTTAGGGTGAGGGTATTAGGGTTAGGGTTTGGGTTCAGATTAGGGTAAGGGTTAGGGCAAAGGTAAGTGTTAGGGTAAGGCTAAGGGTAAGGCTTAGGGTGAGGATAAGGTTTAGGGAAAGGCTTAGGTTTATGGTAAGGATTAGGGTAAGGGTAAGGATTAGGGTTAGGTTTAGGGTAAGAATAAGGGTAAGCTAATGGTTAGGATAAGGGTAAGGGTTAGGGTAAAGGTTTTCATTTGTTAAAGCTGAAACGCAGTATGCAATCTGGGACGTCACAGCCAGAGCTGCCTATGGCAAGGTGAGAGAGGAAAAGATGGAGCAGATGTTCTACTCCTAGTTTTTTCTTTATACGTAAATAAAAGTTTGAGCTAATTGCAGTTGGAAGAGTTCCAATTACTTGCTTGGTCATAATGTCTTTTAATATTGAAAGCTGCAGCAAAAGCATGGGGATTTTTGCTTCTAGAAACACCTATTTCTCTTGTCTGCACTATGTATGCTTTTGAGCTAAAACTAATTAAAAAATGAAAAGAAAAATCACACACACACACACAAAAAAAAAAAAAAAAAAAAAAACAAAAAAAAACACCACAGCTGCTGCTGCTGCTCTCTTCCTACTTCCTTGTGCTTTGCCCCTACCCTTTCCCAGGTGATTGGGTTTGGGTGCTAGACGGGGCCAAATGGTATGTGAGTCCCAGGCATCCCCTCAGAGAGCTCATTCTGCTTGGGCTGCTCTTTGGGGTGTTTGTTTTTCCTTCGGTCAGTTGCAGGCTTCTTCAGGTGGATGAGAGTTTATGGACTGATGCGTTTCCAAGTAGCGAGGGGTACGCACATCTTTTTGAGGTAACAGCTAGTAGGATCTGTTAGAATAATGTAGTACTTGGTGCCTTTATTGCATGCAGTTCTTTATCAGGTGAGTAACTGTTGCGAGTAACTGAAGTCAATGTTACTTGGTGTGTTTGCTATGCAGTGCCTGTGCGGACTATTGCACGAGACACAGCTTTCTGACATCTGGCTCAGCAACTACTAAATAAGGGGAGGGGAGAAGCTGAAGAACGACCAAAGGACAAAGCCTGGGAGGAAGACTACGAGCCTTCAGTACGAGCGGCCCCCAGAGGGACCACCGGAGACTGATAACGCCTGCACCAGTGGGAGGGTTTGGATTCTGGGAACTAATTAGAATAACCCTGCCTTTTGTAGAAGTAGTAATGAATATGTATTAGCCTAGCAGCATAAAAACCAGCCGCCTGATGTAACTTGTGTGCGTCTTGGTGGAGCAGAGACTCCTGGCGCACCCAGCGCTGCTTGCTTACCTCTATTCCTTTAATAAATCATAAACATTAATTGTAAGCGTATTTGGGACTCGGTCATTTATTACAAGTGGGACCTCCCGATGGGTGGAAGCTGTCGGGATAGCTCGGGATGCTGAGGCGTGGTGCTGCAAGGAGGTTGGTGGTCGGTGGCGCCCTGGGGCAGGCCGAATTGGGAGGGGGCGAGGCGGCGGGTGGTCGGTGGCCTCTGTGGAAAAGGCGCTTGTATGGGGGGGCTGCGCATTCAGAGGAACCTTGACAGGCTGCAGATAGGGGCAGGCAGGAACCTTTTGAAGTTCAGGAGAGGGAAATGCCAAGCCCTACCCCTAGGGAGAAACACCTCTGTTTACCAGCACTGGCTAGCTCGATACTGAATAAGCATTTCTTCATGGAAGGGGTGCTTTGCTATTAGAACAGGCTGCCCGGGGAAGTGGTAAGAGACCCGATCCTTAAAAGTATTGAAGAGACATGTGGACATAGCCCGGGAGTCCGGCCTCCGGCAGGGCGGGAGCTGGCTCTTCCGAGCCCCTGTGCTCCGGTCTTGTGCGACGCGTTTGCAAGCAGCACCGGGTGCCGGGTCCGACATCGGACGGTTCGGGGACGGCGATTACGGGGCCGTCGGCTAGCGGGGTCCGGCTATGTCGTGTCCCGGGGATCCGACTTCAGGGGGCGTGGGGGCCGGCCGTGCAGTGAAGCGGGGGGCTGGCGTCCGCCGGCTTCCCAGAGAGCGGGCTTTCGGTGCCGTGCGGTTCGGTGGCCGGCCGTCCTGAAACCCTGGGCACCGGTCTTGTGCTAGACTCAGCGGGCTCCGGGGCCGAACTCGGCTTCTCGGGGCCGGCGGTCGCGGTGTCCAGGTGTCCCGCCTCGGGCGGCGCGGGGCCGGCTGTCCCTAGCAGCTGGGTTCCCAAGAGCTTCTGGGCTCCCAAGCGTCGCCCAAGACCGGATCCCAGAGAATCGGGACGGCCGGCCGCACCGCTGCGACTAGCACAAGCGTCTCCCGACAACGGAGCCCAGGAGCTTGCGAGGGTCAGATTCCGCGCCCCGGGATAGAGAAACGGGGAGCGCGGGTCGGCCGGCCGCAGCTTCGCACGGGACCGAACCCCCTGTCTCCGGCACGGCCAGACCCCGAGCCGGCAGACAGCAGCCTCCCGCTTCACGGCACAGTCGGCCCCCAACCCGCCCGAGTTCTGATCGCCGGGACACGGGACAGCCGGCCGCGCCGCCCGAGGCCGGACACCTGGAGCCCGGGACCGCCGTCCCTGACAAAGCCAAAGTCGGACCCGGACCCCGCTACGGCTAGCACACGCGTCGCCCAGGATCGCAGCCTAGGACCTCGGGACGGTCGCATCCCGTGCCTCCGGCAGGAGCTACCCGGGAGGGCAGGACGGCCTGCCGCAGCTCCGCAAGAGACCGAACCTGCTGGATTCCGGGACGGCCAGAGCCCGAGCCGGTGGGCAGCAGCCTCCCGCTTCACGGCTCGGCAGGCACCCACGTCGCCCGACTTCGGACCCACGGGACAGCCGGCACCCGCGCCGCCGGAGGCCGGACACACGGGCCTCGGCATCGCCGTCCCCGAACCGCACGAAGGCACACACGGTCTCCGGTGCGTCTGGCACACGCATCGCAAAGACCGGAGCCCAGATTATAGGATCAGCCAGCCCCGCGCCGCCCGAGGTCGGACCGGGAACCCGGTGCGCTTGGCACATGCGTCACCCAAGAACGGCGCCCAGAGCCGCGGGATGGTCGTGCGTCACGCAGCCCGAGTTCGGACCCCCGGAACACGGGACAGCCGGCACTCGTGCCTGGCTCTTAGGGACTTGGAAAGAGTCCTGATGCTGTGCCAGCACTATGCAGCAATAGGCACAACACTGGAGTGATTTCAGTGTTGTTCCAGCTACGAGTGCAGAGTACAGCACTGTGCGGGCTGCTGCAGGGAAAAGGTGACTCCAGCTCAGACAGCCCCAACACACGGGGTCCGGGTCCGACCTCGGGAGGCTCGGGGACGGTGGTCCCGGGGCCCGCGTGACCGGCCTGCGTCGGCACGGGTGCCGGCTGTCCCATGTCCCGTGGGTCCGAACTCGGGCTGCGTGGGATCCGGCCATCACGCTTCCCAGGGCTCCGGTCTTTGGCGACGCATGTGCCAAGCGCATCGGGTTCCCGGTCCGACCTCGGGCGGCGCGGGGCTGGCTGATCCTATAATCTGGGCTCCGGTCTTTGCGATGCGTGTGCTGGACGCACCGGAGACCGTGTGTGACTTCGTGCGGTTCGGGGACGGCGATCTCGAGGCCCGTGTGTCCGGCCTCCGACGGCGCGGGTGCCGGCTGTCCCGTGGGTCCGAAGTCGGGCGACGAACCGTGACCCGGACGATGAACCGTGAGCTTCACTGCCGAGCCGTGAAGCGGGAGGCTGCTGCCCACCGGCTCGGGCTCTGGCCGTCCCGGAATCCAGCAGGTTCGGTCTCTTGCGGAGCTGCGGCAGGCCGTCCTGCCCTCCCGGGTAGCTCCTGCCGGAGGCACGGGATGCGACCGTCCCGAGGTCCTAGGTTGCGGTCCTGGGCGACGCGTGTGCTAGCCGCAGCGGGGTCCGGGTCCTACTTGGGAAGGGTAGGGGCAAAGCACAAGGAAGTAGAAAGAGAGCAGCAGCAGCTGTGGTGTATTTTTTTTTTTTTTTGTGTGTGTGTGTGATTTTTCTTTTTATTTTTTAATCAGTTTTAGCTCAAAAGCATGCATAGTGCAGAGAAGAGAACTAGGGTGTTTCTAGAAGCAAAAATCCCCATGCTTTTGCTGCAGCTTTCAATATTAAAAGACATTATGACCAAGCAAGTAATTGGAACTCTTCCAACTGGAATTAGCTCAAACTTTTATTTACGTATAAAGAAAGAACTAGGAGTAGAACATCTGCTCCATCTTTTCCTCTCTCACATTGCCATAGGCAGCTCTGGCTGTGACGTCCCAGATTGCATACTGCTTTTCAGCTTTAAAAAATGAAAACCTTTACCCTAACCCTTCTCGTTGGTCATCATAGTAGAAAAGTGTAAATTGTGGGTTTTGGAGAACATCAGGTAGGTTTAGTGTGTTTTTGGGGTGGATGTATGGTTTTTGGGGTTTTCTTTCTTTTTTAGGGGTTATCCTGTTCTTGTTTGGGGTGTTTTCGACTTGTTTTGGGGTCTCCGTTGGGTATTAGTTGGATTCTCGTTGGTCCTTAAGGTAAATGGGAGTGGATTGTGGGTTTTGAAGAAGATCAGGTGAGTTTAGGGTGGTTTTGCGGGGAAATTCATAGTGTTTGGTGTTTTTTCTTCTGATCCAGTTCTTTTTTGGGGTGTTTTTGAGGCGTTTTTGGGGTTTCCGTTGGGTTTCGTTGAGTTCCTAATGGGTTTTATGGTGGTTGGGAGTGGACATTTGGATTTGGAGAACATCAGGTACGTTTAGAGTGGTTTTGGGATTGGATCCGTGCTTTTTGGGGTTTTCTTTCGTTTTTGGGGGTGATCCTGTTCTTGTTTGGGGTGTTTTGGACGTGTTTTGGGTTCTCCGTTGGGTTTCGTTGTGTTTTCCGTGGTCATCATGGTGGAAAAGTGTAAATTGTGGGTTTTGGAGAACATCAGGTAGGTTTAGGGTTTTTTTGGGGTGGATCTATGTTTTTGGGGGATTTTCTTCCAGTTTTGGGGGTGATTCCGTTCTTGTTTGGGGTGTTTTTGACGTGTTTTGTGGTCTCTGTTTTGTTTCGTTGTGTTTTCCTTGTTCATTTTGGTGGAAAAGGCTGAAGAGTGGGTTTTGGAGAACATCAGGTAGGTTTAGGGTGGTTTTGGGATTTGATCCGTGCTTTTTGGGGATTTTGTTCCAGTTTTGGGGGTGATTCCGTTCTTGTTTGTGGTGTTTTTGATGTGTTTTGGGTTCTCCGTTGGGTTTTGTTGGGTTTTCCGTTGGCATCATGGTGGAAAAGTGTAAATTGTGGGTTTTGGAGAACATCAGGTATGTTTAGGGTGTTTTTGGGGTGGATCTATGTTTTTGGGGGATTTTCTTCCAGTTTTGGGGGTGATTCCGTTCTTGTTTGGGGTGTTTTTGACGTGTTTTGTGGTCTCTGTTTTGTTTCGTTGTGTTTTCCTTGTTCATTTTGGTGGAAAAGGCTGAATAGTGGGTTTTGGAGAACATCAGGTAGGTTTAGGGTGGTTTTGGGATTTGATCCGTGCTTTTTGGGGATTTTGTTCCAGTTTTGGGGGTGATTCCGTTCTTGTTTGTGGTGTTTTTGATGTGTTTTGAGGTCTCCGTTGGGTTTTGTTGGGTTTTTCGTTGGCATCATGGTGGAAAAGGGTAAATTGTGGGTTTTGGAGAACATCAGGTAGGTTTAGGGGGACTTTTGGGGTGGATTCATGGTATTTGTTTTTTTTTTCTGTTTTTCTGGGGTGATCCCGTTCTTTTTTGGTGTGTTTTTGATGTGTTTTGGGGTCTCCGTTGGGTTTTGTTGGGTTCTTGTTGGTCATCATGTTGGAAAAGTGTAAATTGTGGGTTTTGGAGAATATCAGGTGAGTTTAAGTTTTTCTGGGTGGTGAATCTATGGTTTTGGTTGAATTCTTCTGTTTTTTTTTAGCGTTTTCTTCTGTTTTTGGGGTGGTCCCATTCTTTTTTGGGGTGTTTTTGACATATTTTGGGGTCTCCGTTGGATTTTGTTGGGTTCTTGTTGTTCATCATGGTGAAAACGTGTAAATTGTGGGTATTGGAGAACATCAGGTAGGTTTAGGGGGACTTTTGGGGTGGATCAACGGCTTTTAGGGTTTTCTTTCGGTTTTGGGGGTGATCCCGCTTTTTTTTGTGGTGTTTTTGACGTGTTTTGGGGTTTCCGTTGCGTTTCGTTGATTTCCTAATGTGTTTTAAGTTTGTTGGGAGTGGACTTTGGGATTTGGAGAACATCAGGTAGGTTTAGTGTGTTTTTGGGGTGGATGTATGGTTTTTGGGGTTTTCTTTCTTTTTTAGGGGTTATCCTGTTCTTGTTTGGGGTGTTTTCGACTTGTTTTGGGGTCTCCGTTGGGTTTTAGTTGGATTCTCGTTGGTCGTTAGGGTAAATGGGAGTGGATTGTGGGTTTTGAAGAAGATCAGGTGAGTTTAGGGTGGTTTTGCGGGGAAATTCATAGTGTTTGGTGTTTTTTCTTCTGATCCAGTTCTTTTCTGGGGTGTTTTTGAGGCGTTTTTGGGGTTTCCGTTGGGTTTCGTTGAGTTCCTAATGGGTTTTATGGTGGTTGGGAGTGGACATTTGGATTTGGAGAACATCAGGTACGTTTAGAGTGGTTTTGGGATTGGATCCGTGCTTTTTGGGGTTTTCTTTCGTTTTTGGGGGTGATCCTGTTCTTGTTTGGGGTGTTTTGGACGTGTTTTGGGTTCTCCGTTGGGTTTCGTTGTGTTTTCCGTGGTCATCATGGTGGAAAAGTGTAAATTGTGGGTTTTGGAGAACATCAGGTAGGTTTAGGGTTTTTTTGGGGTGGATCTATGTTTTTGGGGGATTTTCTTCCAGTTTTGGGGGTGATTCCGTTCTTGTTTGGGGTGTTTTTGACGTGTTTTGTGGTCTCTGTTTTGTTTCGTTGTGTTTTCCTTGTTCATTTTGGTGGAAAAGGCTGAAGAGTGGGTTTTGGAGAACATCAGGTAGGTTTAGGGTGGTTTTGGGATTTGATCCGTGCTTTTTGGGGATTTTGTTCCAGTTTTGGGGGTGATTCCGTTCTTGTTTGTGGTGTTTTTGATGTGTTTTGGGTTCTCCGTTGGGTTTTGTTGGGTTTTCCGTTGGCATCATGTTGGAAAAGGGTAAATTGTGGGTTTTGGAGAACATCAGGTAGGTTTAGGGGGACTTTTGGGGTGGATCAACGGCTTTTAGGGTTTTCTTTCGGTTTTGGGGGTGATCCCGCTTTTTTTTGTGGTGTTTTTGACGTGTTTTGGGGTTTCCGTTGCGTTTCGTTGATTTCCTAATGTGTTTTAAGTTTGTTGGGAGTGGACTTTGGGATTTGGAGAACATCAGGTAGGTTTAGTGTGTTTTTGGGGTGGATGTATGGTTTTTGGGGTTTTCTTTCTTTTTTAGGGGTTATCCTGTTCTTGTTTGGGGTGTTTTCGACTTGTTTTGGGGTCTCCGTTGGGTTTTAGTTGGATTCTCGTTGGTCGTTAGGGTAAATGGGAGTGGATTGTGGGTTTTGAAGAAGATCAGGTGAGTTTAGGGTGGTTTTGCGGGGAAATTCATAGTGTTTGGTGTTTTTTCTTCTGATCCAGTTCTTTTCTGGGGTGTTTTTGAGGCGTTTTTGGGGTTTCCGTTGGGTTTCGTTGAGTTCCTAATGGGTTTTATGGTGGTTGGGAGTGGACATTTGGATTTGGAGAACATCAGGTACGTTTAGAGTGGTTTTGGGATTGGATCCGTGCTTTTTGGGGTTTTCTTTCGTTTTTGGGGGTGATCCTGTTCTTGTTTGGGGTGTTTTGGACGTGTTTTGGGTTCTCCGTTGGGTTTCGTTGTGTTTTCCGTGGTCATCATGGTGGAAAAGTGTAAATTGTGGGTTTTGGAGAACATCAGGTAGGTTTAGGGTTTTTTTGGGGTGGATCTATGTTTTTGGGGGATTTTCTTCCAGTTTTGGGGGTGATTCCGTTCTTGTTTGGGGTGTTTTTGACGTGTTTTGTGGTCTCTGTTTTGTTTCGTTGTGTTTTCCTTGTTCATTTTGGTGGAAAAGGCTGAATAGTGGGTTTTGGAGAACATCAGGTAGGTTTAGGGTGGTTTTGGGATTTGATCCGTGCTTTTTGGGGATTTTGTTCCAGTTTTGGGGGTGATTCCGTTCTTGTTTGTGGTGTTTTTGATGTGTTTTGGGTTCTCCGTTGGGTTTTGTTGGGTTCTTGTTGGTCATCATGTTGGAAAAGTGTAAATTGTGGGTTTTGGAGAATATCAGGTGAGTTTAAGTTTTTCTGGGTGGTGAATCTATGGTTTTGGTTGAATTCTTCTGTTTTTTTTTTTTTTTTTTAGCGTTTTCTTCTGTTTTTTGGGGTGGTCCCATTCTTTTTTGGGGTGTTTTTGACATATTTTGGGGTCTCCGTTGGTTTTTGTTGGGTTCTTGTTGTTCATCATGGTGAAAACGTGTAAATTGTGGGTATTGGAGAACATCAGGTAGGTTTAGGGGGACTTTTGGGGTGGATCAACGGCTTTTAGGGTTTTCTTTCGGTTTTGGGGGTGATCCCGCTTTTTTTTGTGGTGTTTTTGACGTGTTTTGGGGTTTCCGTTGCGTTTCGTTGATTTCCTAATGTGTTTTAAGTTTGTTGGGAGTGGACTTTGGGATTTGGAGAACATCAGGTAGGTTTAGTGTGTTTTTGGGGTGGATGTATGGTTTTTGGGGTTTTCTTTCTTTTTTAGGGGTTATCCTGTTCTTGTTTGGGGTGTTTTCGACTTGTTTTGGGGTCTCCGTTGGGTTTTAGTTGGATTCTCGTTGGTCGTTAGGGTAAATGGGAGTGGATTGTGGGTTTTGAAGAAGATCAGGTGAGTTTAGGGTGGTTTTGCGGGGAAATTCATAGTGTTTGGTGTTTTTTCTTCTGATCCAGTTCTTTTCTGGGGTGTTTTTGAGGCGTTTTTGGGGTTTCCGTTGGGTTTCGTTGAGTTCCTAATGGGTTTTATGGTGGTTGGGAGTGGACATTTGGATTTGGAGAACATCAGGTACGTTTAGAGTGGTTTTGGGATTGGATCCGTGCTTTTTGGGGTTTTCTTTCGTTTTTGGGGGTGATCCTGTTCTTGTTTGGGGTGTTTTGGACGTGTTTTGGGTTCTCCGTTGGGTTTCGTTGTGTTTTCCGTGGTCATCATGGTGGAAAAGTGTAAATTGTGGGTTTTGGAGAACATCAGGTAGGTTTAGGGTTTTTTTGGGGTGGATCTATGTTTTTGGGGGATTTTCTTCCAGTTTTGGGGGTGATTCCGTTCTTGTTTGGGGTGTTTTTGACGTGTTTTGTGGTCTCTGTTTTGTTTCGTTGTGTTTTCCTTGTTCATTTTGGTGGAAAAGGCTGAATAGTGGGTTTTGGAGAACATCAGGTAGGTTTAGGGTGGTTTTGGGATTTGATCCGTGCTTTTTGGGGATTTTGTTCCAGTTTTGGGGGTGATTCCGTTCTTGTTTGTGGTGTTTTTGATGTGTTTTGGGTTCTCCGTTGGGTTTCGTTGGGTTTTCCGTTGGCATCATGGTGGAAAAGGGTAAATTGTGGGTTTTGGAGAACATCAGGTAGGTTTAGGGGACTTTTGGGGTGGATTCATGGTATTTGTTTTTTTTTTTCTGTTTTTCTGGGGTGATCCCGTTCTTTTTTGGTGTGTTTTTGATGTGTTTTGGGGTCTCCGTTGGGTTTTGTTGGGTTCTTGTTGGTCATCATGTTGGAAAAGTGTAAATTGTGGGTTTTGGAGAATATCAGGTGAGTTTAAGTTTTTCTGGGTGGTGAATCTATGGTTTTGGTTGAATTCTTCTGTTTTTTTTTTTTTTTTTTTAGCGTTTTCTTCTGTTTTTTGGGGTGGTCCCATTCTTTTTTGGGGTGTTTTTGACATATTTTGGGGTCTCCGTTGGTTTTTGTTGGGTTCTTGTTGTTCATCATGGTGAAAACGTGTAAATTGTGGGTATTGGAGAACATCAGGTAGGTTTAGGGGGACTTTTGGGGTGGATCAACGGCTTTTAGGGTTTTCTTTCGGTTTTGGGGGTGATCCCGCTTTTTTTTGTGGTGTTTTTGACGTGTTTTGGGGTTTCCGTTGCGTTTCGTTGATTTCCTAATGTGTTTTAAGTTTGTTGGGAGTGGACTTTGGGATTTGGAGAACATCAGGTAGGTTTAGTGTGTTTTTGGGGTGGATGTATGGTTTTTGGGGTTTTCTTTCTTTTTTAGGGGTTATCCTGTTCTTGTTTGGGGTGTTTTCGACTTGTTTTGGGGTCTCCGTTGGGTTTTAGTTGGATTCTCGTTGGTCGTTAGGGTAAATGGGAGTGGATTGTGGGTTTTGAAGAAGATCAGGTGAGTTTAGGGTGGTTTTGCGGGGAAATTCATAGTGTTTGGTGTTTTTTCTTCTGATCCAGTTCTTTTCTGGGGTGTTTTTGAGGCGTTTTTGGGGTTTCCGTTGGGTTTCGTTGAGTTCCTAATGGGTTTTATGGTGGTTGGGAGTGGACATTTGGATTTGGAGAACATCAGGTACGTTTAGAGTGGTTTTGGGATTGGATCCGTGCTTTTTGGGGTTTTCTTTCGTTTTGGGGGGTGATCCTGTTCTTGTTTGGGGTGTTTTGGACGTGTTTTGGGTTCTCCGTTGGGTTTCGTTGTGTTTTCCGTGGTCATCATGGTGGAAAAGTGTAAATTGTGGGTTTTGGAGAACATCAGGTAGGTTTAGGGTTTTTTTGGGGTGGATCTATGTTTTTGGGGGATTTTCTTCCAGTTTTGGGGGTGATTCCGTTCTTGTTTGGGGTGTTTTTGACGTGTTTTGTGGTCTCTGTTTTGTTTCGTTGTGTTTTCCTTGTTCATTTTGGTGGAAAAGGCTGAATAGTGGGTTTTGGAGAACATCAGGTAGGTTTAGGGTGGTTTTGGGATTTGATCCGTGCTTTTTGGGGATTTTGTTCCAGTTTTGGGGGTGATTCCGTTCTTGTTTGTGGTGTTTTTGATGTGTTTTGGGTTCTCCGTTGGGTTTCGTTGGGTTTTCCGTTGGCATCATGGTGGAAAAGGGTAAATTGTGGGTTTTGGAGAACATCAGGTAGGTTTAGGGGGACTTTTGGGGTGGATTCATGGTATTTGTTTTTTTTTTTTCTGTTTTTCTGGGGCGATCCCGTTCTTTTTTGGTGTGTTTTTGATGTGTTTTGGGGTCTCCGTTGGGTTTTGTTGGGTTCTTGTTGGTCATCATGTTGGAAAAGTGTAAATTGTGGGTTTTGGAGAATATCAGGTGAGTTTAAGTTTTTCTGGGTGGTGAATCTATGGTTTTGGTTGAATTCTTCTGTTTTTTTTTTTTTTTTTTTTTAGCGTTTTCTTCTGTTTTTTGGGGTGGTCCCATTCTTTTTTGGGGTGTTTTTGACATATTTTGGGGTCTCCGTTGGTTTTTGTTGGGTTCTTGTTGTTCATCATGGTGAAAACGTGTAAATTGTGGGTATTGGAGAACATCAGGTAGGTTTAGGGGGACTTTTGGGGTGGATCAACGGCTTTTAGGGTTTTCTTTCGGTTTTGGGGGTGATCCCGCTTTTTTTTGTGGTGTTTTTGACGTGTTTTGGGGTTTCCGTTGCGTTTCGTTGATTTCCTAATGTGTTTTAAGTTTGTTGGGAGTGGACTTTGGGATTTGGAGAACATCAGGTAGGTTTAGTGTGTTTTTGGGGTGGATGTATGGTTTTTGGGGTTTTCTTTCTTTTTTAGGGGTTATCCTGTTCTTGTTTGGGGTGTTTTCGACTTGTTTTGGGGTCTCCGTTGGGTTTTAGTTGGATTCTCGTTGGTCGTTAGGGTAAATGGGAGTGGATTGTGGGTTTTGAAGAAGATCAGGTGAGTTTAGGGTGGTTTTGCGGGGAAATTCATAGTGTTTGGTGTTTTTTCTTCTGATCCAGTTCTTTTCTGGGGTGTTTTTGAGGCGTTTTTGGGGTTTCCGTTGGGTTTCGTTGAGTTCCTAATGGGTTTTATGGTGGTTGGGAGTGGACATTTGGATTTGGAGAACATCAGGTACGTTTAGAGTGGTTTTGGGATTGGATCCGTGCTTTTTGGGGTTTTCTTTCGTTTTTGGGGGTGATCCTGTTCTTGTTTGGGGTGTTTTGGACGTGTTTTGGGTTCTCCGTTGGGTTTCGTTGTGTTTTCCGTGGTCATCATGGTGGAAAAGTGTAAATTGTGGGTTTTGGAGAACATCAGGTAGGTTTAGGGTTTTTTTGGGGTGGATCTATGTTTTTGGGGGATTTTCTTCCAGTTTTGGGGGTGATTCCGTTCTTGTTTGGGGTGTTTTTGACGTGTTTTGTGGTCTCTGTTTTGTTTCGTTGTGTTTTCCTTGTTCATTTTGGTGGAAAAGGCTGAATAGTGGGTTTTGGAGAACATCAGGTAGGTTTAGGGTGGTTTTGGGATTTGATCCGTGCTTTTTGGGGATTTTGTTCCAGTTTTGGGGGTGATTCCGTTCTTGTTTGTGGTGTTTTTGATGTGTTTTGGGTTCTCCGTTGGGTTTTGTTGGGTTCTTGTTGGTCATCATGTTGGAAAAGTGTAAATTGTGGGTTTTGGAGAATATCAGGTGAGTTTAAGTTTTTCTGGGTGGTGAATCTATGGTTTTGGTTGAATTCTTCTGTTTTTTTTTTTTTTTTTTAGCGTTTTCTTCTGTTTTTTGGGGTGGTCCCATTCTTTTTTGGGGTGTTTTTGACATATTTTGGGGTCTCCGTTGGTTTTTGTTGGGTTCTTGTTGTTCATCATGGTGAAAACGTGTAAATTGTGGGTATTGGAGAACATCAGGTAGGTTTAGGGGGACTTTTGGGGTGGATCAACGGCTTTTAGGGTTTTCTTTCGGTTTTGGGGGTGATCCCGCTTTTTTTTGTGGTGTTTTTGACGTGTTTTGGGGTTTCCGTTGCGTTTCGTTGATTTCCTAATGTGTTTTAAGTTTGTTGGGAGTGGACTTTGGGATTTGGAGAACATCAGGTAGGTTTAGTGTGTTTTTGGGGTGGATGTATGGTTTTTGGGGTTTTCTTTCTTTTTTAGGGGTTATCCTGTTCTTGTTTGGGGTGTTTTCGACTTGTTTTGGGGTCTCCGTTGGGTTTTAGTTGGATTCTCGTTGGTCGTTAGGGTAAATGGGAGTGGATTGTGGGTTTTGAAGAAGATCAGGTGAGTTTAGGGTGGTTTTGCGGGGAAATTCATAGTGTTTGGTGTTTTTTCTTCTGATCCAGTTCTTTTCTGGGGTGTTTTTGAGGCGTTTTTGGGGTTTCCGTTGGGTTTCGTTGAGTTCCTAATGGGTTTTATGGTGGTTGGGAGTGGACATTTGGATTTGGAGAACATCAGGTACGTTTAGAGTGGTTTTGGGATTGGATCCGTGCTTTTTGGGGTTTTTCTTTCGTTTTTGGGGGTGATCCTGTTCTTGTTTGGGGTGTTTTGGACGTGTTTTGGGTTCTCCGTTGGGTTTCGTTGTGTTTTCCGTGGTCATCATGGTGGAAAAGTGTAAATTGTGGGTTTTGGAGAACATCAGGTAGGTTTAGGGTTTTTTTTGGGGTGGATCTATGTTTTTGGGGGATTTTCTTCCAGTTTTGGGGGTGATTCCGTTCTTGTTTGGGGTGTTTTTGACGTGTTTTGTGGTCTCTGTTTTGTTTCGTTGTGTTTTCCTTGTTCATTTTGGTGGAAAAGGCTGAATAGTGGGTTTTGGAGAACATCAGGTAGGTTTAGGGTGGTTTTGGGATTTGATCCGTGCTTTTTGGGGATTTTGTTCCAGTTTGGGGGTGATTCCGTTCTTGTTTGTGGTGTTTTTGATGTGTTTTGGGTTCTCCGTTGGGTTTCGTTGGGTTTTCCGTTGGCATCATGGTGGAAAAGGGTAAATTGTGGGTTTTGGAGAACATCAGGTAGGTTTAGGGGGACTTTTGGGGTGGATTCATGGTATTTGTTTTTTTTTTTCTGTTTTTCTGGGGTGATCCCGTTCTTTTTTGGTGTGTTTTTGATGTGTTTTGGGGTCTCCGTTGGGTTTTGTTGGGTTCTTGTTGGTCATCATGTTGGAAAAGTGTAAATTGTGGGTTTTGGAGAATATCAGGTGAGTTTAAGTTTTTCTGGGTGGTGAATCTATGGTTTTGGTTGAATTCTTCTGTTTTTTTTTTTTTTTTTTTTTAGCGTTTTCTTCTGTTTTTTTGGGGTGGTCCCATTCTTTTTTGGGGTGTTTTTGACATATTTTGGGGTCTCCGTTGGTTTTTGTTGGGTTCTTGTTGTTCATCATGGTGAAAACGTGTAAATTGTGGGTATTGGAGAACATCAGGTAGGTTTAGGGGGACTTTTGGGGTGGATCAACAGCTTTTAGGGTTTTCTTTCGGTTTTGGGGGTGATCCCGCTTTTTTTTGTGGTGTTTTTGACGTGTTTTGGGGTTTCCGTTGCGTTTCGTTGATTTCCTAATGTGTTTTAAGTTTGTTGGGAGTGGACTTTGGGATTTGGAGAACATCAGGTAGGTTTAGTGTGTTTTTGGGGTGGATGTATGGTTTTTGGGGTTTTTCTTTCTTTTTTAGGGGTTATCCTGTTCTTGTTTGGGGTGTTTTCGACTTGTTTTGGGGTCTCCGTTGGGTTTTAGTTGGATTCTCGTTGGTCGTTAGGGTAAATGGGAGTGGATTGTGGGTTTTGAAGAAGATCAGGTGAGTTTAGGGTGGTTTTGCGGGGAAATTCATAGTGTTTGGTGTTTTTTCTTCTGATCCAGTTCTTTTCTGGGGTGTTTTGAGGCGTTTTTGGGGTTTCCGTTGGGTTTCGTTGAGTTCCTAATGGGTTTTATGGTGGTTGGGAGTGGACATTTGGATTTGGAGAACATCAGGTACGTTTAGAGTGGTTTTGGGATTGGATCCGTGCTTTTTGGGGTTTTCTTTCGTTTTGGGGGGTGATCCTGTTCTTGTTTGGGGTGTTTTGGACGTGTTTTGGGTTCTCCGTTGGGTTTCGTTGTGTTTTTCCGTGGTCATCATGGTGGAAAAGTGTAAATTGTGGGTTTTGGAGAACATCAGGTAGGTTTAGGGTTTTTTTGGGGTGGATCTATGTTTTTGGGGGATTTTCTTCCAGTTTTGGGGGTGATTCCGTTCTTGTTTGGGGTGTTTTTGACGTGTTTTGTGGTCTCTGTTTTGTTTCGTTGTGTTTTCCTTGTTCATTTTGGTGGAAAAGGCTGAATAGTGGGTTTTGGAGAACATCAGGTAGGTTTAGGGTGGTTTTGGGATTTGATCCGTGCTTTTTGGGGATTTTGTTCCAGTTTTGGGGGTGATTCCGTTCTTGTTTGTGGTGTTTTTGATGTGTTTTGGGTTCTCCGTTGGGTTTCGTTGGGTTTTCCGTTGGCATCATGGTGGAAAAGGGTAAATTGTGGGTTTTGGAGAACATCAGGTAGGTTTAGGGGGACTTTTGGGGTGGATTCATGGTATTTGTTTTTTTTTTTTTCTGTTTTTCTGGGGCGATCCCGTTCTTTTTTGGTGTGTTTTTGATGTGTTTTGGGGTCTCCGTTGGGTTTTGTTGGGTTCTTGTTGGTCATCATGTTGGAAAAGTGTAAATTGTGGGTTTTGGAGAATATCAGGTGAGTTTAAGTTTTTCTGGGTGGTGAATCTATGGTTTTGGTTGAATTCTTCTGTTTTTTTTTTTTTTTTTTTAGCGTTTTCTTCTGTTTTTTGGGGTGGTCCCATTCTTTTTTGGGGTGTTTTTGACATATTTTGGGGTCTCCGTTGGTTTTTGTTGGGTTCTTGTTGTTCATCATGGTGAAAACGTGTAAATTGTGGGTATTGGAGAACATCAGGTAGGTTTAGGGGGACTTTTGGGGTGGATCAACGGCTTTTAGGGTTTTCTTTCGGTTTTGGGGGTGATCCCGCTTTTTTTTGTGGTGTTTTTGACGTGTTTTGGGGTTTCCGTTGCGTTTCGTTGATTTCCTAATGTGTTTTAAGTTTGTTGGGAGTGGACTTTGGGATTTGGAGAACATCAGGTAGGTTTAGTGTGTTTTTGGGGTGGATGTATGGTTTTTGGGGTTTTCTTTCTTTTTTAGGGGTTATCCTGTTCTTGTTTGGGGTGTTTTCGACTTGTTTTGGGGTCTCCGTTGGGTTTTAGTTGGATTCTCGTTGGTCGTTAGGGTAAATGGGAGTGGATTGTGGGTTTTGAAGAAGATCAGGTGAGTTTAGGGTGGTTTTGCGGGGAAATTCATAGTGTTTGGTGTTTTTTCTTCTGATCCAGTTCTTTTCTGGGGTGTTTTTGAGGCGTTTTTGGGGTTTCCGTTGGGTTTCGTTGAGTTCCTAATGGGTTTTATGGTGGTTGGGAGTGGACATTTGGATTTGGAGAACATCAGGTACGTTTAGAGTGGTTTTGGGATTGGATCCGTGCTTTTTGGGGTTTTCTTTCGTTTTTGGGGGTGATCCTGTTCTTGTTTGGGGTGTTTTGGACGTGTTTTGGGGTTCTCCGTTGGGTTTCGTTGTGTTTTCCGTGGTCATCATGGTGGAAAAGTGTAAATTGTGGGTTTTGGAGAACATCAGGTAGGTTTAGGGTGTTTTTGGGGTGGATCTATGTTTTTGGGGGATTTTCTTCCAGTTTTGGGGGTGATTCCGTTCTTGTTTGGGGTGTTTTTGACGTGTTTTGTGGTCTCTGTTTTGTTTCGTTGTGTTTTCCTTGTTCATTTGGTGGAAAAGGCTGAATAGTGGGTTTTGGAGAACATCAGGTAGGTTTAGGGTGGTTTTGGGATTTGATCCGTGCTTTTTGGGGATTTTGTTCCAGTTTTGGGGGTGATTCCGTTCTTGTTTGTGGTGTTTTTGATGTGTTTTGGGTTCTCCGTTGGGTTTCGTTGGGTTTTCCGTTGGCATCATGGTGGAAAAGGGTAAATTGTGGGTTTTGGAGAACATCAGGTAGGTTTAGGGGGACTTTTGGGGTGGATTCATGGTATTTGTTTTTTTTTTTTTCTGTTTTTCTGGGGCGATCCCGTTCTTTTTTGGTGTGTTTTTGATGTGTTTTGGGGTCTCCGTTGGGTTTTGTTGGGTTCTTGTTGGTCATCATGTTGGAAAAGTGTAAATTGTGGGTTTTGGAGAATATCAGGTGAGTTTAAGTTTTTCTGGGTGGTGAATCTATGGTTTTGGTTGAATTCTTCTGTTTTTTTTTTTTTTTTTTTAGCGTTTTCTTCTGTTTTTTGGGGTGGTCCCATTCTTTTTTGGGGTGTTTTTGACATATTTTGGGGTCTCCGTTGGTTTTTGTTGGGTTCTTGTTGTTCATCATGGTGAAAACGTGTAAATTGTGGGTATTGGAGAACATCAGGTAGGTTTAGGGGGACTTTTGGGGTGGATCAACGGCTTTTAGGGTTTTCTTTCGGTTTTGGGGGTGATCCCGCTTTTTTTTGTGGTGTTTTTGACGTGTTTTGGGGTTTCCGTTGCGTTTCGTTGATTTCCTAATGTGTTTTAAGTTTGTTGGGAGTGGACTTTGGGATTTGGAGAACATCAGGTAGGTTTAGTGTGTTTTTGGGGTGGATGTATGGTTTTTGGGGTTTTCTTTCTTTTTTAGGGGTTATCCTGTTCTTGTTTGGGGTGTTTTCGACTTGTTTTGGGGTCTCCGTTTGGGTTTTAGTTGGATTCTCGTTGGTCGTTAGGGGTAAATGGGAGTGGATTGTGGGTTTTGAAGAAGATCAGGTGAGTTTAGGGTGGTTTTGCGGGGAAATTCATAGTGTTTGGTGTTTTTTCTTCTGATCCAGTTCTTTTCTGGGGTGTTTTTGAGGCGTTTTTGGGGTTTCCATTGGGTTTCGTTGAGTTCCTAATGGGTTTTATGGTGGTTGGGAGTGGACATTTGGATTTGGAGAACATCAGGTACGTTTAGAGTGGTTTGGGATTGGATCCGTGCTTTTTGGGGTTTTCTTTCGTTTTTGGGGGTGATCCTGTTCTTGTTTGGGGTGTTTTGGACGTGTTTTGGGTTCTCCGTTGGGTTTCGTTGTGTTTTCCGTGGTCATCATGGTGGAAAAGTGTAAATTGTGGGTTTTGGAGAACATCAGGTAGGTTTAGGGTGTTTTTGGGGTGGATCTATGTTTTTGGGGGATTTTCTTCCAGTTTTGGGGGTGATTCCGTTCTTGTTTGGGGTGTTTTTGACGTGTTTTGTGGTCTCTGTTTTGTTTCGTTGTGTTTTCCTTGTTCATTTTGGTGGAAAAGGCTGAATAGTGGGTTTTGGAGAACATCAGGTAGGTTTAGGGTGGTTTTGGGATTTGATCCGTGCTTTTTGGGGATTTTGTTCCAGTTTTGGGGGTGATTCCGTTCTTGTTTGTGGTGTTTTGATGTGTTTTGGGTTCTCCGTTGGGTTCGTTGGGTTTTCCGTTGGCATCATGGTGGAAAAGGGTAAATTGTGGGTTTTGGAGAACATCAGGTAGGTTTAGGGGGACTTTTGGGGTGGATTCATGGTATTTGTTTTTTTTTTTCTGTTTTTCTGGGGTGATCCCGTTCTTTTTTGGTGTGTTTTTGATGTGTTTTGGGGTCTCCGTTGGGTTTTGTTGGGTTCTTGTTGGTCATCATGTTGGAAAAGTGTAAATTGTGGGTTTTGGAGAATATCAGGTGAGTTTAAGTTTTTCTGGGTGGTGAATCTATGGTTTTGGTTGAATTCTTCTGTTTTTTTTTTTTTTTAGCGTTTTCTTCTGTTTTTTGGGGTGGTCCCATTCTTTTTTGGGGTGTTTTTGACATATTTTGGGGTCTCCGTTGGTTTTTGTTGGGTTCTTGTTGTTCATCATGGTGAAAACGTGTAAATTGTGGGTATTGGAGAACATCAGGTAGGTTTAGGGGGGACTTTTGGGGTGGATCAACGGCTTTTAGGGTTTTCTTTCGGTTTTGGGGGTGATCCCGCTTTTTTTTGTGGTGTTTTTGACGTGTTTTGGGGTTTCCGTTGCGTTTCGTTGATTTCCTAATGTGTTTTAAGTTTGTTGGGAGTGGACTTTGGGATTTGGAGAACATCAGGTAGGTTTAGTGTGTTTTTGGGGTGGATGTATGGTTTTTGGGGTTTTCTTTCTTTTTTAGGGGTTATCCTGTTCTTGTTTGGGGTGTTTTCGACTTGTTTTGGGGTCTCCGTTGGGTTTTAGTTGGATTCTCGTTGGTCGTTAGGGTAAATGGGAGTGGATTGTGGGTTTTGAAGAAGATCAGGTGAGTTTAGGGTGGTTTTGCGGGGAAATTCATAGTGTTTGGTGTTTTTTCTTCTGATCCAGTTCTTTTCTGGGGTGTTTTTGAGGCGTTTTTGGGGTTTCCGTTGGGTTTCGTTGAGTTCCTAATGGGTTTTATGGTGGTTGGGAGTGGACATTTGGATTTGGAGAACATCAGGTACGTTTAGAGTGGTTTTGGGATTGGATCCGTGCTTTTTGGGGTTTTCTTTCGTTTTTTGGGGGTGATCCTGTTCTTGTTTGGGGTGTTTTGGACGTGTTTTGGGTTCTCCGTTGGGTTTCGTTGTGTTTTCCGTGGTCATCATGGTGGAAAAGTGTAAATTGTGGGTTTTGGAGAACATCAGGTAGGTTTAGGGTTTTTTTGGGGTGGATCTATGTTTTTGGGGGATTTTCTTCCAGTTTTGGGGGTGATTCCGTTCTTGTTTGGGGTGTTTTTGACGTGTTTTGTGGTCTCTGTTTTGTTTCGTTGTGTTTTCCTTGTTCATTTTGGTGGAAAAGGCTGAATAGTGGGTTTTGGAGAACATCAGGTAGGTTTAGGGTGGTTTTGGGATTTGATCCGTGCTTTTTGGGGATTTTGTTCCAGTTTTGGGGGTGATTCCGTTCTTGTTTGTGGTGTTTTTGATGTGTTTTGGGTTCTCCGTTGGGTTTCGTTGGGTTTTCCGTTGGCATCATGGTGGAAAAGGGTAAATTGTGGGTTTTGGAGAACATCAGGTAGGTTTAGGGGGACTTTTGGGGTGGATTCATGGTATTTGTTTTTTTTTTTCTGTTTTTCTGGGGTGATCCCGTTCTTTTTTGGTGTGTTTTTGATGTGTTTTGGGGTCTCCGTTGGGTTTTGTTGGGTTCTTGCTGGTCATCATGTTGGAAAAGTGTAAATTGTGGGTTTTGGAGAATATCAGGTGAGTTTAAGTTTTTCTGGGTGGTGAATCTATGGTTTTGGTTGAATTCTTCTGTTTTTTTTTTTTTTTTTAGCGTTTTCTTCTGTTTTTTGGGGTGGTCCCATTCTTTTTTGGGGTGTTTTTGACATATTTTGGGGTCTCCGTTGGTTTTTGTTGGGTTCTTGTTGTTCATCATGGTGAAAACGTGTAAATTGTGGGTATTGGAGAACATCAGGTAGGTTTAGGGGGACTTTTGGGGTGGATCAACGGCTTTTAGGGTTTTCTTTCGGTTTTGGGGGTGATCCCGCTTTTTTTTGTGGTGTTTTTGACGTGTTTTGGGGTTTCCGTTGCGTTTCGTTGATTTCCTAATGTGTTTTAAGTTTTGTTGGGAGTGGACTTTGGGATTTGGAGAACATCAGGTAGGTTTAGTGTGTTTTTGGGGTGGATGTATGGTTTTTGGGGTTTTCTTTCTTTTTTAGGGGTTATCCTGTTCTTGTTTGGGGTGTTTTCGACTTGTTTTGGGGTCTCCGTTGGGTTTTAGTTGGATTCTCGTTGGTCGTTAGGGTAAATGGGAGTGGATTGTGGGTTTTGAAGAAGATCAGGTGAGTTTAGGGTGGTTTTGCGGGGAAATTCATAGTGTTTGGTGTTTTTTCTTCTGATCCAGTTCTTTTCTGGGGTGTTTTTGAGGCGTTTTTGGGGTTTCCGTTGGGTTTCGTTGAGTTCCTAATGGGTTTTATGGTGGTTGGGAGTGGACATTTGGATTTGGAGAACATCAGGTACGTTTAGAGTGGTTTTGGGATTGGATCCGTGCTTTTTGGGGTTTTCTTTCGTTTTTGGGGGTGATCCTGTTCTTGTTTGGGGTGTTTTGGACGTGTTTTTGGGTTCTCCGTTGGGTTTCGTTGTGTTTTCCGTGGTCATCATGGTGGAAAAGTGTAAATTGTGGGTTTTGGAGAACATCAGGTAGGTTTAGGGTGTTTTTGGGGTGGATCTATGTTTTTGGGGGATTTTCTTCCAGTTTTGGGGGTGATTCCGTTCTTGTTTGGGGTGTTTTTGACGTGTTTTGTGGTCTCTGTTTTGTTTCGTTGTGTTTTCCTTGTTCATTTTGGTGGAAAAGGCTGAATAGTGGGTTTTGGAGAACATCAGGTAGGTTTAGGGTGGTTTTGGGATTTGATCCGTGCTTTTGGGGGATTTTGTTCCAGTTTTGGGGGTGATTCCGTTCTTGTTTGTGGTGTTTTTGATGTGTTTTGGGTTCTCCGTTGGGTTTCGTTGGGTTTTCCGTTGGCATCATGGTGGAAAAGGGTAAATTGTGGGTTTTGGAGAACATCAGGTAGGTTTAGGGGGACTTTTGGGGTGGATTCATGGTATTTGTTTTTTTTTTTCTGTTTTTCTGGGGTGATCCCGTTCTTTTTTGGTGTGTTTTTGATGTGTTTTGGGGTCTCCGTTGGGTTTTGTTGGGTTCTTGTTGGTCATCATGTTGGAAAAGTGTAAATTGTGGGTTTTGGAGAATATCAGGTGAGTTTAAGTTTTTCTGGGTGGTGAATCTATGGTTTTGGTTGAATTCTTCTGTTTTTTTTTTTTTTTTTTAGCGTTTTCTTCTGTTTTTTGGGGTGGTCCCATTCTTTTTTGGGGTGTTTTTGACATATTTTGGGGTCTCCGTTGGTTTTTGTTGGGTTCTTGTTGTTCATCATGGTGAAAACGTGTAAATTGTGGGTATTGGAGAACATCAGGTAGGTTTAGGGGGACTTTTGGGGTGGATCAACGGCTTTTAGGGTTTTCTTTCGGTTTTGGGGGGTGATCCCGCTTTTTTTTGTGGTGTTTTTGACGTGTTTTGGGGTTTCCGTTGCGTTTCGTTGATTTCCTAATGTGTTTTAAGTTTGTTGGGAGTGGACTTTGGGATTTGGAGAACATCAGGTAGGTTTAGTGTGTTTTTGGGGTGGATGTATGGTTTTTGGGGTTTTCTTTCTTTTTTAGGGGTTATCCTGTTCTTGTTTGGGGTGTTTTCGACTTGTTTTGGGGTCTCCGTTGGGTTTTAGTTGGATTCTCGTTGGTCGTTAGGGTAAATGGGAGTGGATTGTGGGTTTTGAAGAAGATCAGGTGAGTTTAGGGTGGTTTTGCGGGGAAATTCATAGTGTTTGGTGTTTTTTCTTCTGATCCAGTTCTTTTTTGGGTGTTTTTGAGGTGTTTTTGGGGTTTCCGTTGGGTTTCGTTGAGTTCCTAATGGGTTTTATGGTGGTTGGGAGTGGACATTTGGATTTGGAGAACATCAGGTACGTTTAGAGTGGTTTTGGGATTGGATCCGTGCTTTTTGGGGTTTTCTTTCGTTTTTGGGGGTGATCCTGTTCTTGTTTGGGGTGTTTTGGACGTGTTTTGGGTTCTCCGTTGGGTTTCGTTGTGTTTTCCGTGGTCATCATGGTGGAAAAGTGTAAATTGTGGGTTTTGGAGAACATCAGGTAGGTTTAGGGTGTTTTTGGGGTGGATCTATGTTTTTGGGGGATTTTCTTCCAGTTTTGGGGGTGATTCCGTTCTTGTTTGGGGTGTTTTTGACGTGTTTTGTGGTCTCTGTTTTGTTTCGTTGTGTTTTCCTTGTTCATTTTGGTGGAAAAGGCTGAATAGTGGGTTTTGGAGAACATCAGGTAGGTTTAGGGTGGTTTTGGGATTTGATCCGTGCTTTTTGGGGATTTTGTTCCAGTTTTGGGGGTGATTCCGTTCTTGTTTGTGGTGTTTTTGATGTGTTTTGGGTTCTCCGTTGGGTTTTGTTGGGTTTTCCGTTGGCATCATGTTGGAAAAGGGTAAATTGTGGGTTTTGGAGAATATCAGGTGAGTTTAAGTTTTTCTGGGTGGTGAATCTATGGTTTTGGTTGAATTCTTCTGTTTTTTTTTTTTTTTTTTAGCGTTTTCTTCTGTTTTTTGGGGTGGTCCCATTCTTTTTTGGCGTGTTTTTGACGTATTTTGGGGTCTCCGTTGGTTTTTGTTGGGTTCTTGTTGTTCATCATGGTGAAAACGTGTAAATTGTGGGTATTGGAGAACATCAGGTAGGTTTAGGGGGACTTTTGGGGTGGATCAACGGCTTTTAGGGTTTTCTTTCGGTTTTGGGGGTGATCCCGCTTTTTTTTGTGGTGTTTTTGACGTGTTTTGGGGTTTCCGTTGCGTTTCGTTGATTTCCTAATGTGTTTTAAGTTTGTTGGGAGTGGACTTTGGGATTTGGAGAACATCAGGTAGGTTTAGTGTGTTTTTGGGGTGGATGTATGGTTTTTGGGGTTTTCTTTCTTTTTTAGGGGTTATCCTGTTCTTGTTTGGGGTGTTTTCGACTTGTTTTGGGGTCTCCGTTGGGTTTTAGTTGGATTCTCGTTGGTCGTTAGGGTAAATGGGAGTGGATTGTGGGTTTTGAAGAAGATCAGGTGAGTTTAGGGTGGTTTTGCGGGGAAATTCATAGTGTTTGGTGTTTTTTCTTCTGATCCAGTTCTTTTCTGGGGTGTTTTTGAGGCGTTTTTGGGGTTTCCGTTGGGTTTCGTTGAGTTCCTAATGGGTTTTATGGTGGTTGGGAGTGGACATTTGGATTTGGAGAACATCAGGTACGTTTAGAGTGGTTTTGGGATTGGATCCGTGCTTTTTGGGGTTTTCTTTCGTTTTTGGGGGTGATCCTGTTCTTGTTTGGGGTGTTTTGGACGTGTTTTGGGTTCTCCGTTGGGTTTCGTTGTGTTTTCCGTGGTCATCATGGTGGAAAAGTGTAAATTGTGGGTTTTGGAGAACATCAGGTAGGTTTAGGGTTTTTTTGGGGTGGATCTATGTTTTTGGGGGATTTTCTTCCAGTTTTGGGGGTGATTCCGTTCTTGTTTGGGGTGTTTTTGACGTGTTTTGTGGTCTCTGTTTTGTTTCGTTGTGTTTTCCTTGTTCATTTTGGTGGAAAAGGCTGAATAGTGGGTTTTGGAGAACATCAGGTAGGTTTAGGGTGGTTTTGGGATTTGATCCGTGCTTTTTGGGGATTTTGTTCCAGTTTTGGGGGTGATTCCGTTCTTGTTTGTGGTGTTTTTGATGTGTTTTGGGTTCTCCGTTGGGTTTCGTTGGGTTTTCCGTTGGCATCATGGTGGAAAAGGGTAAATTGTGGGTTTTGGAGAACATCAGGTAGGTTTAGGGGGACTTTTGGGGTGGATTCATGGTATTTGTTTTTTTTTTTCTGTTTTTCTGGGGTGATCCCGTTCTTTTTTGGTGTGTTTTTGATGTGTTTTGGGGTCTCCGTTGGGTTTTGTTGGGTTCTTGTTGGTCATCATGTTGGAAAAGTGTAAATTGTGGGTTTTGGAGAATATCAGGTGAGTTTAAGTTTTTCTGGGTGGTGAATCTATGGTTTTGGTTGAATTCTTCTGTTTTTTTTTTTTTTTTTAGCGTTTTCTTCTGTTTTTTGGGGTGGTCCCATTCTTTTTTGGGGTGTTTTTGACATATTTTGGGGT
>NW_028136917.1:5000-7500 GCF_965140915.1 Aythya marila | reverse complement strand
GGTTAGGGTTAGGTTTAGTGTTCTCTAGTTTAGGATTAGGTTTAGGGTTAGTGTTACGGCTAGGGTTATTGTTAGGGTTAGGGTTAGGGTTAGGGTAAGGGTTAGGGTTAGGGTTAGGGTTAGGGTTAGGGTTAGGGTTAGGGTTAGGGTTAGGTTTATGGTTAGGGTTAGGGTTAGGGTTCTGGTTAGTGTTAGGGTTAGTGTTAGGGTTAGGGTAAGGGTTCGGGTTAGGGTTAGGGTTAGGGTTAGGGTTAGTGTTCTCTTAGGGTTAGGTTTAGGGTTAAGGTTAGGGTTAGGGTTAAGGTTAGGGTTAGGGTTAGGGTTAGGGTTAGGGTTAGGGTAAGGGTTAGTGTTAGGGTTAGGGTTTGGGTTAGGGCTAGTGTTACGGTTAGGGTTAGGGTTAGGGTTAGGGTTATGGATAGGGTTAGGTTTAGGGTTAGGGTTAGGGTTAGGGTTAGGGTTAGGGTTAGGGTTAGTTTTACGGTTAGGGTTAGGGTTAGGGTTAGGGTTAAGGTTAGGGTTAGGATTAGGGTTAGGGTTAGGGTTAGGGTTAGGGTTAGGGTTAGGTTTATGGTTAGGGTTAGGGTTAGTGTTACGGTTAGGGTTAGGGTTAGGGTTAGGGTTAGGGTTAGGGATTGGGTTAGGGTTAGGGATAGGGTTAGGGTTAGCGTTAGGGTTAGGGTTCTCTTAAGTGTTAGGGTTAGGGTTAGTGTTAGGGTTAGGGTTAGGGTTAGGGTTAGGGTTAGGGTTAGGGTTAATGTTAGGGTTAGGATTAGGGTTAGGGTTAGATTTAGGGTTAGGGTTAGGGTTCTCTTAAGGGTTAGGTTTAGGGTTAGTGTTAGGGTTAGGGTTAGGGTTAGTGTTAGGGTTAGGGTTAGGGTTAGGGTTAGGGTTAGGGTTAGGGTTAGGGTTAGGGTTAGGGTTAGGTTTAGGGTTAGGGTTAGGGTTAGGGTTCTGGTTAGGGTTAGGGTTAGGGTTAGGGTTAGGGTAAGGGTTAGGGTTAGGGTTAGGGCTAGGGTTAGGGTTAGGGTTAGGGTTAGGGTTAGGGTAAGGGTTAGGGTTAGGGTTAGGGCTAGGGTTAGGGTTAGGGTTAGGGTTAGGTTTAGGGTTCTGGTTAGAGTTAGGGTTAGGGTTAGGATTAGGGTTAGGGTTAGGGTTAGGGTTAGCGTTAGGGTTAGGGTTAGGGTTAGCGTTAGGGTTAGGGTTAGGGATAGGGTTAGGGTTAGGGTTAGGGTTAGTGTTAGGGTTAGGGTTAGGGTTAGGGTTAGGGTTAGGGTTAGGGTTAGGGTTAGGGTTAGTGTTCTCTAGTTTAGGATTAGGGTTAGGGTTAGTGTTAGGGCTAGGGTTAGTGTTAGGGTTAGGGTTATTGTTAGGGTAAGGGTTAGGGTTAGGGTTAGGGTTAGGGTTAGGGTTAGGGTTAGGGTTAGGGTTAGTGTTACGGTTAGTTTTAGGGTTAGTGTTAGGGTTAGGGTTAGGGTTAGGGTTAGGTTTAAAGTTAGGTTTAGGGTTAGTGTTAGGGTTAGGGTTAGGTTTAGGGTTAGGGTTAGGGTTAGGGTTCTGGTTAGTGTTAGGGTTAGTGTTAGGGTTAGGGTTAGGGTTAGGGTTAGGGTTAGGGTTAGGGTTAGGGTTAGGGTTAGTGTTAGGGTTAGGGTTAGGGTTAGGGTTAGGGTTAGGGTTAGGGTTAGGGTTAGGGTTAGGGATAGGTTTAGGGTTAGTGTTCTCTAGTTTAGGATTAGGGTTAGTGTTAGTGTTAGGGCTAGGGTTAGTGTTAGGGTTAGGGTTAGTGTTAGGGTAAAGGCTAGGTTTAGGGTTAGGGTTAGGGTTAGGGTTAGGGTTAGGGTTAGGGTTAGGGTTAGGGTTAGGGTTAGGGTTAGGGTTAGGGTTAGTGTTACGGTTAGGTTTAGGGTTAGTGTTAGGGTTAGGGTTAGGGTTAGGGTTAGGGTTAAGTTTAAAGTTAGGTTTAGGGTTATGGTTAGGGTTAGGGTTAGGGTTAGGTATAGGGTTAGGGTTAGGGTTAGGGTTCTGGTTAGTGTTAGGTTTAGTGTTAGGGTTAGGGTAAGGGTTCGGGTTAGGGTTAGGGTTAGGTTTAAATTTAGGTTTAGGGTTAGGGTTAGGGTTAGGGTTAGGGTTAGGGTTAGGTTTATAGTTAGGGTTAGGTTTAGGGTTAGGGTTAGGGTTAGGGTTAGGGTTAGGCATAGGCTTAGGGTTAGTGTTACGGTTAGGGTTAGGGTTAGGGTTAGGGTTAAAGTTAGGGTTAGGATTAGGGTTAGGGTTAGGGTTAGGGTTAGGGTTAGTGTTAGGGTTAGGGTTAGGGTTAGGGTTAGTGTTAAGGTTATGGTTAGGGTTAGGTTTAGTGTTAGGGTTAGGGTTAGGGTTAGGGTTAGGGTTAGGGTTAGGGTTAGGGTTAGGGTTAGGGTTAGGGTTAGAGTTAGGGTAAGGGTTAGGGTTAGGGTTAGGTTTAGGGTTAGGGTTAGGGTTAGGGTTAGGGTTAGGGTTAGGT